>NC_043960.1:28609770-28719770 GCF_902148855.1 Sphaeramia orbicularis | reverse complement strand
AGCCTTGGGGCGCAAAAAAATTTGTGCACAAGCCCCACCCACAGGAGTAAATGTCACATCCTGAAAAGAATGAAGCCAAATAGTTTGCAAATAAATTGGCCGTGAGCATTATTATTATTATTGTATAGCTCAGTAGGTAATGTTCTGGATTGAGACACCATCATCTGGGATTCAAATCCTGCTACAGTGGTTATTTTTTTCCGCACATTTTCAAATGGGAAGGGGGGGGGCATTGGACATAGGGACTAAAGGACATAGCTACAAATATTCTCTACCTTGACACACACAGACTTTTCCACCCAGAGTGCAGAAATCATTGCTGATTATAGACCCCCATAGTGAACAACGCTTGTCACACTAAAAAGCCCTGAAGAGCAATTTCACAGCAGTTACAACTTCACACTTAAGGCACTCAGGATACTAAAATAATGACACCACTATGATGTGAAAATAGGCCTTTTAAAAGAACAATACAACAGTTGTAAGTACATGGCACTGTTTCTCACCAAAGCCACTACAGGTTGTACGCTACGTGTTCTGTTAAACTGTATGGTTGTATATAGATGTTATATACAAGCCAATGGTCATAAGATGGACAGGCTAAGTCTGTGGAATAGCCAGTGGAGTGTTTTGTTGTTAGAATGTGCTAGGAGAAGCTAGGGAGGCCACACATATTCCTCTAAATTTAATCTGCTGTGATTGGCCAACTCTGCATGTAGACCAGTGACTCTTAGGGCCATCCACACACAGACAAGTGTTTTCCAGAGTGAACAAATCTCAAAACACCACCCTTGCATGTCCATGTTTACAACCCATACGTAGATTTTATTTGTCACATGCAATAGTAAAACCAATGTTAAAACAGTGCAGTGATATGTCAGAATGTCATGTCACATGCATTTTTTGTCTGAAACGATGTCACCACAGTCCCACTTCTCCCTTCTGCACACGCTCCATGTCTTCTTCTCTATTTTCGGTGGTTTGGTGTGGACATACATTACTTGAGAGGACTTTTTTAAAATTACTTTTGTTTATTTTCCAGACTATAAGCCGCTACTTTTTTCTCACGCTTTGAACCCTGCATCTTATACAACGATGCAGCTCAAGTATAGATTTTTACAGGCTAACGGCCTCCAGGGGGCGCTCTAGCATGAAGCGCAAAAGCAAGACAGACAGGTGGAAGAGGTGATGAAGAGGAGAAGTTTTAAGCTTAACTTTTAACAATCATTTTGGCGTGTCATGCTCAAACCCTCATCATGGAAAACACACGAAGAAATGCATATGATGCAGCTTTGAAGTTAAAACCAATCGATGTGTCTGTAAAGAAGGAAATAGAGCTGCAGCACGGAACTGCCATTGAGCAACAACAGAGGAGAGACTGAGAAGGAGTGTGACGGAACCTTTCTGAGGCTGTTCAACTCCGACACTGAAGAAGACGACTGCAGTGGTTTCAATGAGCAGAAAGAAGATGAAGATAGCGATCAATGACTTTTCTGGGTTTTTGAACCAGCTGTGTTACAGGCACTGTTTGGAAAAAAGCAGTTAAGGTATGTAAAGAAATATTTAAATAATCCTTCTGTTTACCATCTTTCTGTGTAAATAATAATAAACCTGCAGTTTATAGTCAGGTGCGGCCTATATATGTACAATTATTATTTTTCTTTTAAAAGTAGGTGGGTGCGGCTTATATTCAGGTGTGGCTTATATTCAGATGTGGTCTACAGTCTAGAAAATATGGTAAGTTTTTGTGTGGAAAAGGCCTTAGTGACCCACTGGTGACCCATAACTGCTATGTCCAGTCCACTACCTGATCCGTACTACAAAACTGATTTCTTGTGAGCATGTGCAAATGCAGATACGCTGCTATTTCTTGTCAGTTACACTATGAGTTAACTAAATAAATACTAAAAGTCAAAAAGATAATCCTAACCACCACTTTACTATCTGACACTGAGAAATCAAATGTAAAAAACAAAAAACTCCCAGTCTATTAGAAAGCTATGTTTTGTGCTATGCAAAATGCATTGGATGAATGTATGATTTGAATCTGTTTTTCTTACACCATTGATGCTTTTCTTAAATAATAAAATGGAGAAATATAACTTTTCAAATGGCATCTTAAAGTAGGCCCTTGAGTATCATCAGAAGCATCGATGGTGAAACTCCTGTGACAAAAGCTCCGTTGCCAGAGGGGAACAAACCGCTGAAGCTGCTCCACATCATCTCTGTATCACTTGTCACGGCTGATGCGTCTTCTTAATCCTTCTGTCATTGAAAAACATATCTGAGGTCAGCGATGACCCAAAAATGACTAAATAGTTTGTGTACCCACACAGGGACTTTTGGAAATGGTGTACGTTTTGGGAAATGCCAAAGAGTGTACCGAGTGTGACAGATGGAGATAGTTCTTCAGCAATATTTAAACAGCACTGGAGAGACTGACGTGTGTTTGTACATTCTAGATGATAAGAATGTAAGATAGTAGTCCTTTTGTGATGTGATGTGTTAGGTGTAGTAACACCATTGGGGTTGAAATGCATTCCACGGCTTTAAATATATGGCTTTGTACTGCTGTAAACCCCCTGGACGAGTTTGTTAGGTTTTATCAATGACCAGAATGACATACAAAAGAAAAACAATTAACACATAAAGACCCAGTGCTACTTTTGTGGCAGTTCCCAAATTATTTTTTCTATTTATGTAACCTTTAAGTGATTTATCATTAGTTATTCTAATACTATTCTATGTATTTTGTGATTTTTTTTCAGTGAATATCAAGTATTTTCCCATATTTAATTTGTTGATTCTAGATTTTCATAAAAAGCTAAAGTTAAAGTTGAGGTTTATTATATCAAAACCAAGGTTATAATAATTTTGGATTTTTCATTATAGTTTAGGTTTACTTAGTTTGGACTTTTTTCCCCCTCTAATTCAGTTAGTTTTATCAATCAATCATCAATCAAATTTTATTTATATAGTGCCAAATCATAACAAAAGTTATCTCATGGTCCATACCAGACTCTAAGCCAATTTACAGAAACCCAACAGAATCCTTCTTTCAGTTTTAATTAGTTTTTAGAGCACGTTTGCTAGTTTTTATTAGTTTTCGCTGTATTTTTCATATCTTTTATCTTCCTTCGCTTTTGTATTCAAATAAATCCCATACAGGACTTTGCTGCTTTCTTTCAACTTTAGTCTCCATGTTTCCAGGTAGAGTGGGGACCAGAAGCCGACTCTAAACGACAAGTGACCAGAAGTGATGGACCGTGAAGTGTTGTATGGTGCTGCCAGCTAAAATTGCTTGAGTGAAATAAATCAATTTCATATCAATTTGACATTGACAAAGACAAAAACAATGGGCATTTTATCCATAATTTTTATGTTTTAGTTAGTTTTGTAAGCACACAATACAGTTTCAGTTAATCGTTTTTTCTTTTAATTATAGTTTTTATTTATTTCAGTTAATGAAAATGTTTTTTCAATTCTAGTTTTCATCATTTTGTTAGTTTTTGTTAATGATAATAACCTTGATCAGAACCTGAGAAAACTGAATAAAAAGGGACTTTTTGACAAGATATCCATTCAGTCATTTGTTTTTGTAGCGTCCTCACAGAGTGCATAATTTTGGATTCAATCAGCAACACACTTGAATGCATTTTAATATTTATTTGTAGGGACTGAGTTAGTGTACAATACACGCCAGCAAATGATTAGTTTATTCTTATTCTTATCTTATTAGACTTAAACAGTATTTATGCTGATGTGTATTCATATTTCATACAGTAAATGTCTATCTATGACCCATAGATCCATCCAGTCCCTCTTGGTATTTAACCCATAAAGTCCCAGTGTGACTTGTGGCAGGTCCCAAATATTTTTTTCTCTCTATTTAACCTTTCTTAAGTGATTTACCACCATTTATTGTAATATTTTGCAAAATACATTGTATTTTGCACATTTTCTTTGAAAATGAAGTATTTCCTTTATATTTAATTTACTAATCATATAAATGTTCATAAAAGCTCAGATTAAACTTGAAGGTTATTATATCCGAAACAGACAAAACTGAAGAAAAACTGACTTTTTCAGCAAAGGTTTCAATAACTGAACATAAAACAAGTGCCTCCATCCACTGTCATTGATCCAGTTCCATGGGTGTTACTGGTGAATCAATGTTGTAGAAGATGACAGTGTTTCCATGGTAACTATGGAGCCTCTGAACGTCCAAATAGGTCATATCTGATGACCATGAAAAGATGACAAACTGTATTTTACACCATTTATTTACAGTATATGTATTGATAGGATTAGTGGATCAACAGGTATTAAACAGTTTCCATCCATAGGTGGTTTGGGTCACCAGTGGCTCTTCGGGTCTTTATGGGTTAAGCAGAAAGACACTGCACCAGGAACAGATCTCATTAAACTCTCAGTCCACATTGGGCAGATCTCCAAAAACACCCAGCGGAACTATCTTATACTGATTACTTGGTGAGCATTTAGGGTTGAAAGCTTCATTTGAAGAATGAGCAAAGACCCGAATAAAAACTGAGAAGTTTCAGAGCTGATGATTTCATCCGTGACACACAATATGTCTTACACATCATAAATGCACAGTACATGTATGCCTTTATAAAAATACATTGACTGACACACTCATTCATCTTGGCTCTTCGTGTAACCTCATCATGATTGTGCTTGTCAGTGACATAGATTGCCCATGGCTATGAATGTGGGTAGTGACAAAAACGGGCTTTTACTCACACCTAATATAAGCATCACCCAAGAAAATCTGTTTTCACTAGCACAAAAACAGGTTATGTGTGTGGCTGTATTTAGAATCTTTTCACTGCTTTTCCTTGCTGTCAGGTTCTAACAAAATAAGTGTAAGGCCAAAATGTGGGAATTAATTTGGAAAGGAACATCTTCTAGTTTCTGTGTTTAGTAATTTAAGCTAAAGCACAGCCAAAACTACATCAGTTGAAGCATGGTTCAAATGTAACCCTAACCCTAAAATGGATATAGTACGACAAATATTTTGCATATTTATCTTTGCTCCAAACAGCTCTTAACCTTACTTTATGGTCTCCATTATGGGGACTTTCTTTGATAATCAAGGAGTCCCCACAAGTAGCTGCTGAACCAAATTAATGTCCCCGTAATGTAATAAACACCACAGATTCTCACACACAGCCAGTTGGACAGAAGCCTGACTCATTGATTCACTAGATAGTGTGTTATGTGGAGTGTGACCTTTCCAAGTGCTCCCACTGATGGAATGAAAGGTGCTGAAACACCTACAATGCAGTAGCACCTCTCAGGAGAAATGTCAGTAATTAGAGCTCAGCGCCAGGAGAGGCTACAGGCCAAATCGCTCCACAGACACAAACGGTTCAGGTGAGAGCTGAGAGTGTAGAAAATGAGGAGGGGGTGGGGGGGGGGGTCAGTGGAGGTGGGGGGAGCCAGGTGACTTACACTGTGGCATCCAGCATGATGAGCTTTTGTTACCATGGTGGATTCACTGGCACGTCGCCACATTCAAGGTCTTGCATGGGGTTTTTTAAGGAACACAAATTGCTATAATTATGCAGAAGAATTTTTGTGGCCATGAGAGATACTAATTTTCCCAGCAGCTGTTTTGTCTTGTGACAATCACATTGTGTTAATCACTGACAGATCGACAGCGTCCAAAGGCGGTAATTGGAGCATAGACAACTCATTTGTTAGACGACTTTTAGACCTTCCTTTTGTGTTAGGGTCGGCAACTACCCATTTTAGGTTTTAAATGCATAAATGAACCACATAAAGTGTGTGTATTGCATCAAGGCTTTTTGACTTTGTCAGGAACCTCTATTTCAACAAAATAATACAAAAAAATTTTTTCACTAAGTTATGAAATGCTCTGGTTGAAATTATGACCTTTATGTAGTTAGGGCTGGTTTTGACCCAGTTATAAAAATAAGATTATAAAGCAATAATTAGAGCCCAAACTGAAATCATTAATGCAGTGTCAGCCAACACACTGACAGCCAGCTCCTCTCCCAGTCATGTGAGCTTTTGGGGATTCTCATTTTGCCTTGTCATCCAGTATACCTGCACAAAAACAAAACAAGCAAAGACGGGCATGTCCACACATGTGAGGTCAGTTCAGTATAGAGTTGGTGACTGCGGAGTGCACATCGAGGGGAATACTGAGAAAAGAAAGGCCTAGAGCAGGGGTCACCAATCCTGGTCCTCGAGGGCCGGTATCCTGCATGTTTTAGGTGTTTCCCTCTTCCAGCACACCTGACGGTCATTATCAGGCTTCTGCAGAGCTTGATGATAGGCTTATCATTTGAATCAGGTGTGTTGGAAGAGGGATACATCTAAAACATGCAGGATTCTGGCCCTCGAGGACCAGGATTGGTGACCCCTGGCCTAGAAGCTCACACCAAAAATATTAAAACCAATACTTTCATGGATAAAGAAGTCTAATAATGTAACCAAGAGATGAGAAACAAAGTGGATGATAGATAATTGTTTTTAGTGGATTTTACAGCTGATTTAAGACATGGGCCAAAACCGACTCGTTAACATAAGAGATGGTAACAGAAAGCTAACACAAGAGGAAGGATAAGACAGGGATATTGAACTCATTTTAGTTCAGAGCCCACATACAGCCCAGTTTGATCTGAAGTGGGCCGGGCTAGTAAAAATAATAGCATAACAAGTGGTGCCAGGCACAACAAACTCCGTCCCTCGCACATATTGTAGCTTATTTTGGCATCGATCCAGCTGATGTCATCATATCTATGCATGTGCTGATGTCAGCATATCAATTGCCTCTATATATGTGCCAAGTTTGAAGTCAATTGAAACAAAATTGATGTTTTTTATAGCCATTTGAAATGTCGTCCATTATAAGTAAAAGAGGGGAAAAAAAAGATTTTAAAAATTCATAAAGAATTTGAAATTTGACCTACTTTTCCCAAAATGTAATCAGATCTATATTCTGGGTCACTGGCGATCTACAGGGGTTGGACAAAATAATGGAAACACCTTAAAAAATCAACAAAATATAATTTAATATGGTGTAGGTCCGCCTTTTGCGGCAATTACAGCCTCAATTCTCCGAGGTATTGATTCATATAACTTGTGAATTGTTTGCAAAGGATTTTTAAGCCATTCTTCAGTTAGAATACCCTCCAACTCTTTTAGAGATGATGGCGGTGGAAATCGACGTCTTACTTGAATCTCTAAAACTGACCATAAATGCTCAGTAATGTTGAGGTCTGGGGACTGCGCCGGCCATACGAGATGCTCAACTTCATTAGAATGTTCCTTATGCCATTCTTTAACAATTCTAGCTGTATGGATTGGGGCATTATCATCTTGAGGTGAAGGTGTTTCCATTATTTTGTCCAACCCCTGTATAAACCCAATTTGGTGTGAATTCAACCAATAGATTTGCTGCTACAGTGTTAAGAAACAAAGAAACAAACCGAACCAAAGCCAATACCCCTTGCTTCCCCTTGGGGGTGGGGTGGGGGTAATAACTTATAAATAATGACAACTCCACATTTTTCTCTTTGTTTACTGTAAAATTACAGTATGAAAATGTTAACATATACAAACTGTTCTTAAACAACAGTGTGAATAACCTGAAATTTCTTGAGAAAATAAGTGCAATTTTGACAATGTTATTTCCACATGCGCAATACCATATGCAGATCACAGCGGATCTACAAAGGCACAAAACATGTAGTAAAAGGCATGTAGAACTGAAAAATACACAATTTAATTTTATGATCAGAACAACTCAGTTATGCTGTTCACTGTCAATGTCGTGGCCCGTTATGTTTGACACCCCTGTATTAAGAGATATTTTCTGCATGCAAGTTTAGAAAGTTCTCATATGTGTTCAACAGATGCCGTTTTGTGTCTTAAACTTTTCGTCTGATAAAGCTGTTCCTGGTACAGTGCAGCTCTATAATTAATTGCAGTTCAAATTCGTGAGGAAACGCAATTGCACTTTTTACATCAAAATGTTTATTTCTGCTTATATTGTTCTGTACTTTCCTGCTCATATATCATTACTACCTGCAAGCAGCATCTGACTGTGAACTAGCAGGAAGAGTTTAACTGCTCGACAATAGATGGCACTTTAATCAAATGGATACTTGTGGATCTTGAGTATAAGTAGCTCAGACATGTTAGAAGCTGCTGTAAAAGGCTTTAGCAATGAACACCTGGGGCCACATTTCATCAGTATTACTGTGACAAACAATTTGTTTTAGACTGTCTGGTTTTGTTATGAGTTATGGGTGAGCTCACGGTGGATCGGAGACTGTAGGAAGAACCATGTCATCACCGCCACAGAAGTGACCATATTATAAAAGGGGCCGCTCTATGGGAGGGGTCAGAGCTAATGCTAAGTGCTATTTATTTGGTAAAACAGTAAACTTCATCAGACATTGTAACGCTGTCATACTGAGGTGTCAATCAAAGTCTAGGATTCAAATAAAATAGATTAGAACAGAATCAATCCTGAAAGAAGAAAAAAAAAAGCACATAACATTTTCAGAGTGGTGTTCAGTGTGACTTTATGGGATGCAGAATTTTTGGAGCATAGTGGTTGTCATTGGTATCACAACTTTATGATACTTCTGCATTGACTTTATTTTTCATTTTTAAGTCCTTCCCCCTTAGTGTGGGTGAGTAGTGGAAAGAGTTAAACAGGAAGGTAAATGAGAAACATAATCTGTTCTCTATATAATCTGTTCTCTCAGTTATATTTGCAAATGCTTTTATTTAGGACTATGAAGTAGCGACTGAAGAGTTAAGACGCTACTGTAAAGTCAGTTTTTGCAGTTTTTTCCAAAAGAAAAGTAGATGTAGTATGTTATTGTATATGTAAATATTATCCTGTACAGAAGGGTAAAAGTTAAGGAGGCAAAAAGAGAATCTGTGCATGTCTGGTCCTCACCTACAGAGGAGTATGTTGTTCAATCATGGTCAAAACAACACAGACGGCACAATGTATACTTTTTATCTTGTGGTAAAAAGTAATGGCTTCATCATTTCCTCTTTAAAATCATCTTAGAATTGTGACTTATCCCTTAACAAGATGTTTTGTCAGGTCACATCTACCTTGACCTTTGGCCATCAAAAGCTATTCAGTTAATCTTTGAGTCGAGCTGAATAAAATCTGAATGAACCCGTTAAACCCTTGGACATTTGTTTCCAGTTGGAATCATTCCAATACAACACAAAAAAAATTATTTCATATAAAACCAAGTTCTGTTCAGAAAACACCAAAGTTAAAACAAAATTTGCAATTGTCAAAATGAGACCTTTTTATATTTGCTCTTCTTTGGCTGGTTCAGTGAGTTTTAGTGATAGAGAAATAATAATTTTGGACTGTAATACTTAACTGTTGGATCTGCTTGGTGTCAGCTTAATGGTGCAAAGTTTGTCATTTTGGTCTGTTGTTTTATGAAATTATGACATACGATGGTCTGTGTTAGCTTGTTTTCAAAATTTTCTGTGTTCTGTTGCCTAACCATTGGTTTTGTTGAGTTTTTAGCTGACATTCCTCTGGGTTATAGATAAATAAATAGACAGACAGACAGACAGACAGACAGACAGACAGACAGACAGACAGACAGACAGACAGACAGACAGACAGACAGACACTTTATTAAAACAAAACAGGCTAGTAACTAGATTAACACTGAGGTTAGTATATACCAGGGGTATTCCATTAAAAATCACTGAGGTCCAGTTATTAAAATTTCCTCCAAGTAAAAGGTCCAAACTGAAGTCCAATTTGTGTCTTTTTCCCCTATGTCCACATTTTCAAATGGTTTCAACAATATTTATTGTGAATTTTCAATGCAGGAAATGCTTAACAGAGTACACAGCTAGCTCTTTTACCATAAGTAAAAGTAGTCCCAGGCAGATACATTTAAGGCATTTATTTCAGATTTAAGAAAACAGAAATCTCAGTATAAAACAAACTTAACAGTGCAGACAGAGGTGAAGAAGCTCGTCTTCACTTTGTCTCAAACAGGCTAATAACAGAGAGATAAAGGTTTGTCTTCTTCTAACTTCTGCATTTGTAAGATAGTGACAGAATTCCTTCCATACCACCACCTACTGTTTCGGGTCTGTAACACCCACTTGTACTCGGATACAGGTCGCGGTACATGTTTGTGAATGCTACATCTGTGGGAAAGGTGTGAACGTATCCAAGTACAGTACGGACTTGGGTACAGTGTGTGAAAGCGCCCTAAAAAACAATGGTTTTCCACATCAACTTTCCTTGTTTTGGAGCGAGACATGCTGTCATCACTGTCTCTTCAGCTCTGCTCTGGTGTACACACCACACAGGGTAAGCAAGCAATTTGATTGGCTCATCTGAGTAAAGCTACTGTCGTATTAACTGGAGTAGCAGCGCTCACTGTCTGTAGCTGCCACTTAAAAAAAGCACTTCATGAAAATGATCTATTCTCGTGAATTTATTAGACATTGGTCACGGTCCGGACAGAACCATCACTAGGTCCGGGTCCAGACTGAGGTCCGCCATTTGGTGATGCCTGGTATAGACTCTAAAAAACTTGCTTGAAAACTTACTCTTAGAGTATTGCTAAAAAACTCACTCTAAAAAACTTCCTGTACAATATTGTAACCAAAACACTTCTAATTTAAAAATCTGTAGAAAACTATTGTCAGTGTACAGTATTTACACATTACAGGGCACAATGAGTTAAAGTGAAAACGGTGATTAAAAGTGATTAAAAGCATTAGCTATGAGCATTGCATAGCATTGCCATGGCAAAACAGACAGATGTAAGAGATTAATTCTGTTAGATCCTTCCTGAGGTACTGTGGTTTTAACACTGTGGGACAGACTGACTGACAAACCCACTTACAGAGATGTGTGGACACTTCTAAAAACAAAGGAGGCACCTGGATGAGACTGAATGATATGAATAATTGAAACTGAAGAGCTGGAAAAGTCAAGTTACAAAGTCATGGCTGTTAAATGAACTGTGTCGTCCCTTCCCTGTTTTCAGACTTGATGTGTGAAAACTGTACAAAAACTACAAAGTGCTGCTTAGATGCAGAGTGATGAGCACGAGATATGAATCAGTGTTACTAAAAACTGCAATGAAATGAAAACTATTCTGAGGCAATATGCAATTAACACACCTGTCAGGAGTCAAACAGCCTAGTACAAAAAATAAGGAGCGCTAACGCAGAATACCTTTGCACAATTAACAGTGATATCCAGATAAGTGTTAATAATGATCCCAATCTTTAAGTAGGTTTCCAGTGCAATGCATGTTGCTTGGCAACCAGTCTGCTAAATGTCAATGATGTCGCTGAAGAACTACTTTACTTGGTGGAAGAAAGAGTCATGTACAGGGTGGGGAAGCAAAATTTACAATATTTTGAGGCAGGGATTGAAAGACAGTGTATGACCAATTAGTTTATTGAAAGTCATGAGAATTTATTTGCCACAAGAAAATGTACATAATAGAAAATGTTTTTATTCTATGTGTCCTCCTTCTTTCTCAATAACTGCCTTCACACGCTTCCTGAAACTTGCGCAAGTGTTCCTCAAATATTCGGGTGACAACTTCTCCCATTCTTCTTTAATAGTATCTTCCAGACTTTCTCGTAATAGTTTTGCTCATAGTCATTCTCTTCTTTCCATTATAAACAGTCTTTATGGACACTCCAACTATTTTTGAAATCTCCTTTGGTGTGACGAGTGCATTCAGCAAATCACACACTCTTTGACGTTTGCTTTCCTGATTACTCATATGGGCAAAAGTTTCTGAAAAGGTATGGATAATAGTGTTAGGTATGATTATGACATCAATATATGTTTGGTTTCAAAACAATTGACGTAGTGCCTGCTGAGAAAAAACAACTAAATGTTCATTGTAAATTTTACTTCCCCACCCTGTAAATGTATCATGGTATAAATATTTTTGTTAATGTGTGTCAATTTTATGCCAGGTACATATAATAAAAGACATAAGACTCATAAGGTTGGGGCTTAGGTTAGTTATAAAACAGCTCATGGCATATGAGACTCTTAAGCATGAACTCTCACAGTACTTTGTGTCATGTATAATGTGTTAAACTACTGTAACTCTGCTACCTAAAAACAGATTTTTTGTCTTTAACCCTCAAAGATCTAAACAGCGGAGACCAAATCATCCACTGATCTAAAATGATTAAAACATTCTGAACCACTGTTCCTATCAATGTACATTAATAATTCAGGTAAAAATGTTTCTCATGTTTTCAGCTGCATTTTTGGGTGTTCAGAGGCTCTGCAGTGAACAGAAACACTATCAATTTCTGTAAAATTCATTCACCAACCAAACACACATAGATCGATAAATGGAACACATTTTTATACTACTATATAATTTACTTTGAGCTTCTATGAACATCCAAATGATCACTTAATTAAATATAGGAAAATACCAGACTGTCACTGAAAAAGAGGATACCATTATAATATATGAGACAAATCTCCAAGCTAACGTTTTATGTTTTTTGGAAGTCACCATAAAAACAGCTGTAAACTTTTTGTTATGAGTTTCCTTCATCCATTGATGCATGATTCTGAAACCTGCTACAAAGTCAGAAACAGGCTGAGATGATGATCAGCAGCTACATTTACAGGTGTATAAGTGTGATAGGAGAGGTTCAGGGACATCAGTATAATAGAGAATCACAGTTATACAGAACCACACGGCAGTAAGAAGAGTAAAAGGGATTAAAAAAAACAACAACAACAAAACATTCTCAATATGAGTTTACATCTATGCAAGAGGTGATTGCAAACTTCCCCTAACATTTCAGGAAATGAATGGGCAGAATTGCACTGTTGAATTTACAATAAAGATACAAATTACATTTACATTAAAATCACGTAAGCATGCACTTAATTTTATGGCTATGTCATTCTGGTCAGCTGTTTATCGTTCGCTTTCTGACATCAATTCCCCAGTACACTCTCGTATCAGTCGCCTACACAGTTGAATTCCCCATTGATGTCGAGTGTCAGTGGGTTGTCTAATGCCACATTTCCACTATGTGGAACCAACTTGACTTGGCTTGACTTGGTATTCCTGGAGTCCGTTTCCATTACAGGATACTACCCACTTTACAGTACCTGGACGTCATGGCGATGCAGCGCGTTATTTTCATGTCGTCTGTTCAGAGAGTTCCTGAAAACTTGCTCGTTGCGTGTTGTCTTTTCTGAATTTTTACGTCAGCCACTAAAGACTGGATCTCCTCGAACGACCATGGTGTAGTTTTGGGCTGTAATCATGTGGATTAATGTACTGCTATATTTACTGTCCACTTCCGCATCTGTTTTTTGTAAAATGGCGCGTCACAGAGAAAACTCTGTGACCAATCAGTGGTCTGCAGGGTTTACACGTCACGGTTTAGTATCGCTTGGAACCTCGGTGGAGTTGATACCAAAAAACTAGTTCTGGGTACCAGATTCCAGGTCCTTTTTCGTAAAGGAAACGCAAAAAGGCCAAGCTGAGTTGAGTCAAGTCAAGCCAGTGCCACGCAGTGGAAACGTGGCATATGAGACAGCACCGAGCTGTTTTTTTCACTGCAGGGAAGCATGGTGGTCATTGGCTAAATGCATAAAATCATCCCACCCAAAACCCTCCCATTGAGCGTCTCTGGGGGTGAATGGGTCAGTAGGCGGGCCAGGACGCTGGACTTTGGACGTTGGATTGGATGAACTGGTCAAAAGAGTAGGTACTGGTCCAAAAGGCTGAACCTGTTTTGACTGACAGCGATGTTGAAACATACTGGCATCGGAGCCCGTTGGAGCTCAGTTTCATGTGGATATCAGTGGAAGAGAGATCGTTTGACAAAGTGCCATGAATACATCAGCTGAAGAGAAAAAGGGTCAAGTCATACACCTGCATACCACCTGGTTTTATGGGATAGATGAAGCATAACAGCCTCAATTAAGCATTCCTTTTATTATGTTTATGTTTATGCATTTTCAGACGCTTTTTCCAAAGCGACTTACAGAGGAAAACCAATCAAATCACTCAATCAATCAAATTTTATTTATATAGCGCCAGATCACAGCAAAAAAGTTATCTCATGATACTTTATATATAGAGTTGGTCAAAACCAGACTCTAAGCCAATTTACAGAAACCCAACAGAATCCTTTTATTACCTTATATTTTCATTGGGGTTTGTCTGTTTGTTTGTCTTTTAGCAAGATAACTCAAAAAGTTTTGGATGGATTTTAATGCAATTTTCAGGAAATATTGATACTGGCACAAGTAACAAATGATTCAATTTTGGTGGTGATTGGGGGGGGGGACTGATCTGCCTTGGCGGAGGTCTGTGCTCTCCAAGTGCTTTTCTAGTTTTTAATTGCTTTGCTATAATACAACAAGTTTTATGATGGAGCCATAAGATGATCTTCCCCTGTTTTAAAGACCAGCAGCCACCACTGATCTATGCAATATTTCGAATATTTTTGCTGCTTTTTCTCACCGTCTTACAGCCTTTTCCCACGGCAACCTGATAACCCTGAATCCTCTAATACCTACCAGAGCAGTTCTGATGTCTGTCTTACTATCTGTGGTGTTTTAGCACATTGTATCAGATTCATATCAGCAAACTAATTGATGGAGGCAGCTGTTTTCCAATGCAAAATCAGTGTAGAGCAGTTTAAGGGCTACTGTTGATAGAGGTTTGGTAAATTCGGACTGTGACAGGTGGAGGCGGAACACACCTGATGAGAGCAGAAGACTCTTTTTGTCAGTGTATCGTATTTTACATGCAGAAATGAAACACACAATGAAATGGAACCTCTGCTTTTAAACCATCACAGGTTGGACATGCATGAACATACCACATACCACTGCAGACACATACGCCAGGTGTCTGGGGAACAAATAAGGGGTTTAAGTGCCTTGCTCAAGGGCACATCAACTAGCTGAAACCGATGATGATGTGGACTCATACTAAATGTCTAAATATGAAGGTCTACTGTATCATCAGGGTGTAAATGCTCAGAGATTTTAAAACAGGAACTATCATGTTGACCTGTTCTTATCTACACATACTTGTCTTTTCTCATGTGCATTTGAGGGATTCTATGAAACTGGTACCTAAGAACAGGACAGAGGGGCTAAAAATTCCCCTCAAGATGTAGACTTATGTTACGAAGCAAGTTTGGGAGCACTTTGGGTCTATTTTAAAATAAATATTTACTGAGATAAACGAGAAACTAGTTTTCAGATAAAACACATTTTTATATTTTTATATTATTTGTATACAAAAATCTGCATGTAACATGATAAAAAAGACATTCATTCATTCATTCATTATCTGAACCTGCTTTATCCTCACTAGGGTCATGGGGGTCGCTTGGAGTCTATCCCAGCTACATAGGGGTGAAGGGGGTACACCCTGGACATTTTGCCAGTTCATCGCAGGGCTGACATATGGAGACAAACAATCACTCTCACATTCACACCTATGGGCAATTTAGATTAACCGATTAACCTATTAGTGCATGTGTTTGGATGGTGGGAGGAAACCGGAGTACCTGGAGAGAACCCACGCAGACACGGGGAGAACATGCAAACTCCACACAGAAAGGTCCCACCCCCCGTCAACTGGTGTTAGAATCGAACCCAGGACCTCACAGTCCGTAATAATTAAAAAAAAAAAAAAAAAAAAAAAAAAAGGACACAAAAATTAAAACTTATGTGCTACTAGTTTTTGGAATATCTTTTTATTCTCTCACAGGTACATTTTGGGAATCGAACTAATTATACAAGGGAGAGTGTTTCACAAAAATGACCACTGTTGCAAAAATCACTCACAATTTATATGCGTTTAACGGGGCAGGTTCCGCATGTAACTGCCAATTCATGACAAACCCACGTCTGGGTTAGAAAGACCACAATGTTCATCAAATTTAACACTGTCATTATTTAAAGTGCTATATAAGACCATTTCCAGCCATGTTTTACATACATACCAAATTGGGTTTATTGATTGCCAGTGACAGATAGATGCGATTACATTTTGGGAAAAGTAGGTCAAAGTTTCTTATGAATTAAAATAGAAATGTTCTCCCATTTGCTTATAATAGGCGAAATTTCAAACATCTCTGAAAAAAAAAACAACAAAACATCAATTTTGTTTTAATTTACTTCAAACTTGGCATGTATATAGAGACAATTGATATCCTGACATCACCACATGCATAGACATAATGGCATCAGCTGGATAATTGCCAAAATAAGCTACAATACATGCAGGGGGCCGGGTTTGTTGTGCCTGGCATCACTTGTTGCTTTATGATTTTACATTACCTTTTTATCCCTTGCTGTTGCCTTTAATTAGTTTGCTGAAGATATTTTATAGATAATAAAACTCTGTCTTGATGGTGATCAACAGGGTGCTGGGTTCAGATACAAAGCCACACAATGTAAGCTGGATCTGAATAATATGACATTAACATTGAACAAATTCTTCATGACCCTCATAGTTGTTTGATTTTTTTAATACTGGTGGTTTTATACTGTGGTTAAAAATGAATAAGCCCATTGCTGTTGCTATGTTTGCCATGTCACAAATGATAGATGCTTTTATTTGCAATGTGAAACCTTTGAAAAAGTGACCTTGTTCTGAAAAAATGAAATGCCACTTGTTTGCTGTGTTACATTTGCAATCTGAGTGAAAGTGCCCATGACATAAACCATAACTTTAAAACAAGGTCCAGACTGAAAAATGATGATTCCTGTGACTTTTGTAGGCTGACCCGACAAATTATTTTCACTTTTTTCATTGCACGCATTCTGAAATCATATGCAAAGTGATCTGTCTTTGTCTATCTGAGAATTTGGTTGCATGGCAGTGAAATTTCAATTATCAAAACAACTCAATGGGTGAGAAAATTTGTTTTTTTTTTGTTTTTTTTTTACTTTGGTTATAGAAAATGCCTGATAAATTGTAAGCAATGAAATGGTCTGAGAAAAAGCACAACTTAAATATGTTACTCAATGAGATTTATATTTCCTATAACTTAAAATAACAAGAAACAAGATAGCAGTAAAGCCACACTTAAATTTGTGCATTTATTGAGTAAATACCCTACTTCCACTTTTTATTGCTTAATCTCCTCCTCATTTTATTTCTATCAGAAGGATTTTTGCACGTCTTTATTTGTTATGTGCTGATTCCTCCTCTGGCATTGTTTCCTATTTGTAGCTGTATATGTTTATGTTTTATGAATTGTATTATATTTGTGTTCAATAAAAGCACATAAACTTTAAATATATGCAGTAACTGCTTTGCAAAAGGCTGATTCATTTGTCGTCTGCCTAGAGTGCACACTCATTTCAAGCCTCTCTACTGAGAGTTATTTTTTTCTCTGACTAATTTCTACCGCATTGTTTACAGGTAACTGATTCCATTTGATCATAATTTCCATTCATGTCATTTTCTTTCTCTTTTTACCGTCTTTAGATGAGATTTGTCTTGTGATGTCTTGAAGAAACTCATTTCAGAGACAGACACAGGCCTAAGACAAAGTCAATTTTCACCTGATTTGTGTGGTTTAAAAATGTTGTTTTACTATCAAAATTATGTCAACATCAAAATCTGCCATTGGAATTGATTGGACTGGACCTTCCTCTTAAGGGATGGGGTCATATTATACTAAAACAAGAAATCAATCCCTCTGAACCATATTGTTCTTTGGTAGCACCTAATGAACTCATGACAACCTCATAGAAGAATCAGAAAAGACAGATCAACAGGATCCTCCAGCTGACCCATTCTAGCACCACCCTATAATAATAATGTCAGTCTGTTTGACATTCCATTTGGCCGAAACCAAGTGAAATTTTTCTGTGAACAAGATGAAATGCAATTCAATTATACACTACCTGACAAAAAAAAGTCTCCATCTGGATTTAACTAAGCAAGTATTAAGCATTTTTAAGGAAAGAAAATAACTACATTTCAACAGCATTTCATTATAACATTTAACTAGAAAAGCACTCGGAGAGCGCAGACATCCACCAATGCAGATCAGTCCCCCCCCACCCTATGATCACCACCAAAATTTAACCATTTGTTCCTTGTGCCAGTATCAACATTTCCTGAAAATTTCATCCAAATCCATCCATAACTTTTTTAATTATCTTGCTAACAATCAAACAAACAAACAGACAAACAAACCCTAATGAAAACATAACTTCCTTGGCTGAGGTAATTATTGAGTCATGATACACTCAATGACATAGTCATCTACAGCACACAATGACTCTGAACATCTCTGGCAACTAGGGATGGGAAGATTATCTGATACATATCGATACGCCGACGTGTGTGCACGATCTGAGTGCACCGGTAGAGAAGCTGCGAGTGAATGAAAAGTTTGGGATGATATCGCGATGCATCGGTTATTGAATGTTCGTATCAATAAAATTCGATCCGTTCAATAGAATGTATTTTTACTCTCATTTAAAAGTGATACTCTTTATTTGGGTAAAATTTTTCTTTTCTTCAGACCCACGTTAACGTACGCTGTGGATTCGTGGATGTGTACACTGCACACAACAGTTTGAGCTCCACTCATGCACTGTGGCACAAGCGCCGCGGATGAATACTGTAACGTCTGTATGTGAATCTGACAGACTTAGAAGGGAGGAGACCACATGTGGTTTATGGACGTCTACTTTTTTACTAGATGAGCTGTATTGAATACTGCTGTACATACTACAGATACTTCCTTAAACTGTCACGTACATATCTAACAGTACATCCCATAATACCTTACACAGGTGTCTCTTAAAGTGACAGAACCTTTTTCTGTTTTACCTCCATTACAAATACTGTAATGGGACTAGTACAAAGGCTGAACCCAAATGCAAGACCAGAACACAGATGACCAATTGAGAGTGTTTATTAAACACAATCACAGTAGGAAAAACACAGCACAAAATAGTTAACACGTCTATGAAGGCGTGTGATACTGGACTCTTCGTCTGGGCTGTGAGCGGAGAATATGGATGGTCAGCACGGCCGAGCCGGAGGATTCCCGTCAACACCCCGACTAGGGCAAAACAGAGGATAGTCAAAAAACAAGCCAGGTCATACACAGGAGGGCAATTCAGGAGGCAACGGGACATGAGGGAAAGGCTACTCACGGTCAAGGTCCAGGCGAGGGTCAAAACACAAGGTAACACGTTGGAGGCTGAGGTAGTCAGGGAATAGGCAGAATCAGAAGTCGAAGTACGAACCAGGTCAGAACCAGACGAGCAGGCAGACAAGGAACAGGCAGAATCGGTGGTCGGAAGGCAAAACGGGTCAAAACGGGCAGACAGACTGACAGGTATCCAAAAACGCTGGTAAGTGAGCACACAAAGGTAGAACACAAACTGGCAAAGAAACAGGGGAAAACACAGGGTTTAAATACACAAGAGGGAGGGAAGACAATTGGACACAGGTGGAGATAATCAGGGAGGAGTCAGGTAATCAGGAGCAGGTGAAACAATCAAGGAGAGGAAGTAAAGACACCAGACATGACACAAGAGGGAAACTTAACAAAATAAAACAGGAAATGACAGACAAAACAGAAAAGACAGACACAGTCTGGGAGCAGACATGACAAATACATTTCATTACAAATTGATTCGGTGAGGGAGCAAGAAGTTGAGTGTTAGAAACATACAGACAAACGACTTTGGAAACCAAGTCCTAACTTTTTCATCTGACTGTATGTGAGGTACACGTTCTGAAACTGAACTAAAGACACTTTGTGAAAAGTCATGTTCTTATTTGATAAGTAAATAATCAAACTCACTGAATTGCACGGCACATTTTTTTTCCAGAATGAATGTGTTGAATCAGAATGTGCTTAATCGCTCGTGATTTAATGATTGAATTGTATCGCATCGTGAGGTGCCACACTCGAATCTATAATATATCGGATCGGAGATGCTGTATCAAGATGCATATCGCATCGGCCTTACAACTAAGATTCCCAACCTTACTGGCAATGTATTTCGGCCAGTTTGTCCAACTAGAGTTGCCATCGTGCATGCGCAGATGGGCAGTTGATCTGGTAGTGACAGGCAACAGAACCAACCCATAAAGATGGAAGACGCAACACCTGCAACCACCGTTCCATTTTGTAAAACCTTAAAATTTTAAGTTCAAGACTTCAATATGCGTAGCCTAATGTGTAGCCTATTATTGATTTTTTGTATCAAATGTATGGTTCCACGGCAAGGAGTTTCCCCTGGTGGTGCGCCACCGCAAAACCTTACCAGCAGAAACACTGTCAGGGAGCATCTATATCATCATACTGGAAGGTCTCAGAGCGTGTGTGTGTGTGTGTGTGTGTGTGTGTGTGTGTGTGTGTGTGTGTGTGTGTCTGCACAGTTCTGACAAATTAAAACATTTTTAACTGGCCACTTTGGTAAGTGCAGTTGAGGAATAGTCCCATCTCCACCTTAAATATCTCGGCAAGTTGATAGGACCAATATTTTGGGAGATATTAGTAATTTTGGAATACATTAACTTCACAATCACGTTGCGTTGCCTATGACAGTTGACAGGAAGTGCAGTACCACGCTGCATGATGGGATATTAAGTTAAAAACAGGAACAACACATTTACTAACTTCAGTCCCCAGATATCAGTATTAATATGACCCATGATTCCCCAGGGGTCAATGCACTAGTTAGACATGATGTTCTCACATGAGTTGGCCACCTCTAGTCCAGACCTGAACCCCGTGGTGAATATTCGGAATTTGCTGAACAAGACATTACACAGAGGTCTGAGTCTACCATCATCAATACAAGATCTTGCTGAAAAACTGATGTGCCTATGGATGGAAATAAATGTTGACATTTATTGTGGGTTTGCACAAGCACTGGACACTGAGGCCGTCCTGTAATCAAAGCTAAAGGTGATCCAACGAAACACACTATGGACTTTATTTTTTTTGGCCAGGCAATGTATGGAAGCTAGGCTTCAAAGCTACATTTTTTGCATGGACGACATGTTTTGTAGATCATTTGCCATCAGTGCTCAAATGCCAAACTGCATCTAATAACCTTATATGGGATATCAGCAGTTCAGTCTACACTCTTATACAGTAGTGACAGACAGGATGTGTTCCGTCAGTCAATAAACTGGATGAAGCTTTTGCATATGAATTATGATGTGAACGCCAAACCAGGGCTTTGTAATATTTTTCCTTCGGACACTTCAATAAACAGGTTATTGATGGTGTGATGTTGGATATGCCACCAGATTTATCTCCACCTGTCATGTAATTATGTCAGGGAAGTAGAGCAGCATGTTAATGATTCTGAGAGTCGATACATTTATGGTCTGATCTGCAACCTCTCCACAAGATGTCATCAAATATTACACAATGAACTTGAAAGGGGTTATAAGTTATATCTGTCCACTTTAAAATATCAAAAGTTATCCAAAGTATCATCACAATAGAAAGTGAAATAAAGAGTTACATTTTTTTCCCCCAAAGATGTCAGTGTTTTGTATTGTAGAAAAGCAAGCATGAGTCATTTGTGGTTTTACTGTAGCTGTTTTCAATCTACAAACAGCTCTAATGTAAACTATCAGCTGGTGCAACAGCTGAAGATGATTAAACAGCAGTGTATTTTTTTTCCTTTTTTTAATAGAGATGTGGGTCAACAATAGGGATGGGAATCAATAAGAATTTAACGATTCCGATTCCATTATTGATTTTGCTTATCGATCCGTTTCCTTATCGATTTTCTTATCAATTCTCATTGGGTGAGGGAATAAAAGAGTACAAATGGGTGTGTTTGCATTAACTGTCTTTTATATTTCCATCTCTGCACAGAAAATATAACATACACAGTATGTACAAATAATAATAACAGATGATGCCGGGCCTGGTTCGGGGGAGGGGGGTGGGGTGGGGAGTGAAAGTGAAACTTAAGACGATTTACTAATTCCTCTATCGCCTCTATTACCGCATATTGCCAGGTCAACTTGGCTCGGCTCGTCTCCTGTTGTTGTGCACCTTAATTCCTTTCCCCTACCTTTGGAAACATGTGTTTGAGGGGGTATGACGTTTGTTGCCCGCACCGGAACCAGAAATGGGCCCGGCGTTCACTCTGCCGGTACATTCACAAGCGTCGCTAAGTAGTGTACCAAATACGTGACATTCCTGTAAATGATTCACATGCTGTGGACAAATGTTTGAGCATGTTGGAGGGATTCCACCCTTTTGAAGACATGGAAGCTTTGACAGTGTTCCAGTGGACCTGGTGTCGTCTTTTTAGACCGATTCTGCCTCAACGCCATGTTGGCTACGTTCTGACCAAGACAATGCAGCGTACATGTGACGTCATCGCGCATGCACAACGATGGCGGAATCCATAAGCAGAATTGTTAAGCAGGCAGATAAACGATTCCAAGGAATCGAGCTAGTGGGATCCGGTTCTCAAAAAGAACCGGTTCTCAATTCCCATCCCTACTCAACAATGATCTACACAATTTTTTTTAATTGTGTTTGTATTTATCTGTTTGCTTTTTAATGTGGACCATGAGTCTGAAATAAAGCTTATCCATCCATCCATCCATCCATCCATCCATGTATGTATGTATGTATCTGTTGAATAATACAGACTGCGGAGACATAGCATTGATCCGTTGGTGGTTTTGGTAGCTGTGGGCACATTCTGGTTCGTTATTTCCACCTGCTGTTGATAGTTTGTAATAATAATACTATATAAAATCCCTTTAAACAACCTTCATCACAAATTAACCAATAAAGATAGCAGCACATTTGAGAAACACGTCATTTGATAACAATGGTGTATTCTACTGGGAAAAAAAGAATATTCTATCAGATTTTAAAGTCATATATGTGTGAGAAAATGATAAATAATGACGATCCTTAATTCCCAGCCCATCTTTACCAGGAGAATTACCATAAAAATTAGTATTAAAACAGTCAATCTTATGGTCTTATCAATAATGTAATCAGATAATGTTGTTAAATAGGGGCAAACCTTGGAAGGAGGAGGTTGGGGATAGCCTAGTCAACCATTTGTCTTTCTCAATGAGAATCTTAAGGCTTGAATCTAAATATGAAGGCGGGATAAACAGGTACCGAGTAAACCAATCACAGTTAAGACTGATGTGACGCTTTTGCCAGAGAAACTTCAGAATACAGGGTGTAATCTGTAATTCAGTCCTTATTTTTGAATCAAAAAACTGACAACAGTTGGAAAGAGATTTGCGGACTTGAAACTGACTTTGACTTACAACAAAAAGAAGTCAGTGCGCACTGTGAAATATCTGCCCCCCCAAACTTGTGATTGGTTCAGTATAGAATAAACTGTGCATATTTCACAGCGATCAGTGACTGTTTTTTCTGAGAAAACCGGATGGCTGGCCAGGCTATGGTGGGGATGGATGTGGTGGAATTATGAGCCCAAATGTTCATACTTTGAAACTCAAGGTAAATGCTGTATTTATTTTCATGCATTTCTTATTTGAACCCTTCCCATGATCTTTTCCCTACCCTAACAATATCTTAATCTTTTAGAAACAGGTTGTTGTTTATTGAAGCATCATGTATGCATCACGTCTCCGAGCTTATGAGATACAGCTGCTGCTGATGCAATCTGCCATGACAGTTTCAATCAGATTGACTGTAGAACTGAGAAGGTTCATTTGTCAATGTCTAATATCACTAGGGCGAGGATTTCAAACACTTCTTTACAATGTGTGTTATACCAAAATGACATACGCTACTGGGCAAAGAGTCGATTGTAGATAAACATGTTTTTCTTTTAACCCATAAAGACCTAAACATCCATGACGACCAAAAGCATCGACTGATCTTAACTGTTTAATACCTGTTGATCCACTAATCCTATCAATACATGTAAATAATTAGTGTTAAATGCAGTTTGTCATCTTTTCATGGTCATCAGATATGACCCATTTGGACGTTCAGAGGCTTTGTAGTGAACATGGAAACACCGTCATCCTCTACAACATTGGTTCACCAGTAAAACCCATGGAGTTGGATCAATGACAGTGGATGGAGACACTGGGTTTATGTTCAGTTATTGAAATCTTTGCTGAAAAAAGTCAGTTTTTCTTCAGTTTTCTCTGTTTCGGATATAGCAACCTTCAACTTTAATCTGAGCTTTTATGAACATCTACATGATTAGTAAATTAAATATAAGAAAATACTTGATTTTCACAGAAAATGTGCAAAATACAGAGGTTAATATTACAATAAATGGTGTTAAATCACTTAAGAAAAGTTTAATAGAGAGAAAAATTTTCACACTGTGACTTTATGGGTTAAATACCAAGAGGAACTGGATGGATCTGTGGGCCATCGATAAACATTTACTGTATAGTATGAAAATACAGCAGCACAAATATACTGACTGTCTAAGTCTAATAAGAGCCACTTTAAAGAATATGGAACATCCAGTAGAAACTGTGGGTGCTGCCTATAAACTAATCATTTGCAGTTGTGTATTGTACACTAACTCAGTCCCTACAAATAAATATTAAAATGCATTCGAGTGTGTTGCTGATTGAATTTTAAAAAATGCACTCTGTGAGGATGCTACAAAAACAAATGACTGAATGGAAATTCAGAATTACGTACTGTTTTATAAACTGAAAAATAATCCCATAAGTCTGTGTATTATAATAATGGTGCGTGCACATTTTTCTGTAACCATGTTGTGTATCACGCCGTCATCCATGTGTTACTTAGCCATGAATTCGATCATATTGCATGTAACTTGTTGCCCCGACAACCAAGTGCTTTTGGCTTTTACTCCAAGAAATCAACATGTCTGATGGAGGTACATGATTACAGGAGAGAGTTTTAAATTATCCTTGGAACTGCATTAAAAATGTCATAGCTCTTCCACAATCTGATTTGGCCTGCATATACCAAGAAACTAGAGATTTATGATTAATAGGGAAATCTAATGGACTACATGTAGCGTGATCTGTAGCTATGACTACAGCTGTATCCATGTTAGACTGGGCTGGACATGTGTTATGAAGTTTACTGTTATTAAAGGCTGAACATGACGACATATTCAGGGTTATTAGGGAACGCATAAAAAAGTCCCAGTTTGTACATATACAAAAGAAACAGTTAACTACAGTAAATACATCTATACAAAACATAAAGTACCTATTCAGTACATACACAGCAAAGGTTACATATTCTTACAACTAACATTCACCTTTTAGAACTAAGGCTAAGGACAATTCGCCCAGAGCCCATTATGCCTTCAGTGTATACAAATAAATCTGCAAATTTGAATACATAAAAGCTACAAGAATAGGCCTAGTAAACAAGAAGTAGTGTGTGAATTCAACTCTGGCTTCAGGGGCAACTCAATGTTTTTAGTCTTTTGTGGTAAGAAACATATTCACATATAATCCTTGATTTAGCTTTTATTCATGAGGATTTATATTAATAAGGTAATGAATAATAAGAGAACAGATGAAAGTGATGTATCTTTCATCACCAAAGATGGGTGAAAAGCAAGACAGATATTATTTATTTCAATCGTTTCAATAGTATTTTATTGCTGAAAGAAAATATGATCAATAAATTAAATTTTTTTTATGTTTAACAAAGGCAAGAAGGAAAATAAAGTCCTTTGTAAATCTTGTATGTGTTGTTTCTGATCAGGAAAATAAAAAGATTCTTTGTGTTTGGGGATTTTGAAATGGAAATCAAATCATATTTATTTTTTATTTAATTGAAAACATGTCCAGAATCTGTGAATATATTTACCAGGCTGTTTATTTGGCATCATTTTTATCAGTGAGAATCATGATGAAATTTTATTCACTATATTTAAATATATACTACTTTTAAATTTACTATATTTTAGGGCTGTCAAAATGAACGCGTTAATGCAGATTAATCCATCATTATGATTAATCTGATTAAAAATTTTAACGCAATTAACCCATCTGCTGCGCAAAATGACTAATGACTACTATACTCTTATAAAAGTAATATTAGCACAAATGCATAAATCTGTAAGCATTACTTTAATCCTGCAGTAGGTAAAATTTGGTTTTTATATAATAACTAGAAGCACTCGGAGAGCGCAGACGTCCGCCAAGGCTGATCAGTGGCCCCCCCTGTGGGCCCCCCCACGCCAAGGAGGTTATGTTTTTGCCAGGGTTTGTTTGTTTGTCTGTCTGTCTGTTTGTCTGTCCGTTAGTGTGCAACATAACTCAAAAAGTTATGGACAGATTTTGATGAAATTTTCAGGGTTTGTTGGAAATGGGCCCCCCCCCGTGGGCCCCCCCACCCCCGATCACCACCAAAATTTAATCATTTCTTCCTTATCCCATTTCCAACAAACCCTGAAAATTTCATCCAAATCTGTCCATAACTTTTTGAGTTATGTTGCACACTAACGGACAGACAAACAAACAAACCCTGGCAAAAACATAACCTCCTTGGCGGAGGTAATAATAATAATAATAATAATAATAATAATAATAATAATAATAATAATAATAATAATAATAATGATAATAATAATACATTTTATTTCTAATGCACTTTACATTTGATGCAAAATCTCAAAGGCCACAATACAAAGCAACAATATACAATAAAAAATAACAAAACAACAACAGATAAAATCAACCAGAAAAGGCTTTTCTTTTTTCTGTTTTAAGTCTTTTTTTTCAAAGCATCCACTGTCTATGGAGCCCTGAGGTGGTCTGGGAAGGCATTCCTCAGATGGGGAGCAGCAGCCTCAAAGGCCCTGTCACCCATGGTCTTGAGCCGAGTCCTGGTGATGAGTTTAATCTGTTATGGCAAATCATGAAGTTATGCAGAGTGATATTTGTTTATTATTGATCTAAATGTACAAAGTAAGTAAGCTGACCATAAAAAGTACAATGTGTCCATACGAAAAGTAGTGAAGTATTAAATATAAATCCATTGTTGGTTGAAAATTCATCCAATATCAACTTAAAAGGTAAAGCTTCATCAAAGCTGTGTTCACAAATTGTTTCCACTGCTTCCAAGTGACACAAAAAATACAGGACTGAGGATGGAAAAAGACAAAAAAGTAAATGTTTAATCACCTGCCTCCCGTTGGTTGGATTTAGCATCAGAAACCAAATCCACTACAACATTGTGTGCCAACGCTTGTACAACTGGCAAGCACTTAACCAGCACCGCCGCCGCCATCACGCTATGTCATTTGCTCGTATCAATTCCCATATCTGAGAAAAAATAGGTCTTTTTTTGGTGCCAAATTTAAGGCTTTGCTTCTGGAAGTAGAGCGACAGTTTTGCCCTTGAAGCATGAATGCAAATTGAGAGGCAGAAATCATCGGGGCAGTCTTGGCGGCTTCCTGTAAGCCCCCCCCCCCCCACTCACCCAACCCTCTCCCCACTCTCTCTGTGGGTCCCTATGTCTCGGGGACAGATGGTGAGTGTCAGCGGCATGCCAGTCCTCATATCTCACTATGGGCCTCTGCCACGGAGAGAGAGATGTTTCTGCAGGATGCCTGGGTGTGCCTTTTTAATCCAATGATGGAAGGGAAGCGGCAATAGAGAAATTGCACGGAGCGATGGGGGGGGCAGGAGGAAAGATGTTTAATGCAATAAAGAGGTATGGAAGGAAGGAATGCATGGCGGGTGGAAGTAAAGAAGACGTGGAGAAGAGGGGAAGGAGGACGAGATATAATAGGAGGGGGAGTGAGGAGAAGAGTAAAGAACAGTGAGATGTGTACGGCAGCGAATGAGTGAAAGGGAAGGAAGAGAGATAAGGGAAAAAAATCACATGAAGAAAATGAAAAAGGGAAAGAGGATATGGGAGGGAGGGAGGTAAGGAGGGATTTTCTTAGTCTTTCAAGTCTGCCTTATCTGGCATATTCAGTGAAGCTGATTGGTCTGGTTGCCATGGTGATGTAGTGGGCTTGGGAGAGAGAAAAAGAGGGAGGCATTTGAGTTTTAGTTTCCTTCAATAAAACATGTCTTGTAAAGGAAACACAGTAAGAACAGATACACGCTCACACACAGTGGAAATAAATTCTCTACTCATACTCAAAGTCGTAGCAACACACACACACACACGCACACATGCACATGCACACACACACACAGAGTAATAACCAGTATCAGTAGATCCCTGATAAACTCCATGGCGCTGTGTAAGGAAACTGTACAAATGACATGCTGGAGACACCACAGCGCTTCCCTTCATCATGTGGCTTTTAAGGATGACTCCGCTGATCCGGGCTCTGAATACAAAAAGCACCATGATGACTTTATAAATGCAGCCGCTGATTTATTTAAATGTCAGAATGCAGTGTGTCATGGTTCATAATCATCAGCCGGCTGCACTTAACCACCCTGGTGTCCTCAGATATTATGCTTTTATACAAACTTGTGTTGGATTTGTCAGTGCATACAGGAACACATCCTCAAACCTAAAGATTAGATCATTTACTAGTCACATTAAAAAAAAAAACACACAACACTATTGAACGTGTTAAGAAATACAATATAACTTGTTTAAAGGAGCTATATGAGGTGTTTTTATTTTAAAATATTCACCTAAAAGTATCATTAGAGTGTTAAAATAAAGAGTGTGGGTTTATGCCAAAGTTTCCAATGTGTTTGATCAAACAGATATACCCTGGATATATTTACCTCGTTTGACCACTAGAGGGACTAGTGAGTTATTCTGCATGGTGAGGAAAACGAACACCATGGGGTCTTTGACCAAAGCGTCAGAAAGTGGCACGAAAGGATGAGAACCACAAAGAAAGTATTAGAATCACACAAAATGACAAACTTTGAAAATACTGGAGTTTGATGTTGAAACTGCAGCGTTTCTTCTAC
This sequence comes from Sphaeramia orbicularis, assembly GCF_902148855.1. NCBI lineage: Eukaryota > Metazoa > Chordata > Actinopteri > Kurtiformes > Apogonidae > Sphaeramia > Sphaeramia orbicularis. Next base: position 28,690,806 of record NC_043960.1, on the reverse strand, counting down.
ACGATTGACTAATTCTGAGGTTTGTGAAAATATACAGTTATTACCCCGCCCCTCCGAAGGAGAGGCAAGGGGTGTTATTTTTGGTTTGGTCTGTTTGTTTCTTTGTTTGTTTGTTAACACTTTAGCAGCAAAACTATTGGTTGAATTCAAATCAAATTGGGTTTATAGATTACCAGTGACCCAGAATAGAAGTGGTTACATTTTGGGAAAAGTAAGTCACAGTTCTAATTTTTTATGAATTTTTAAAACATTTTTTCTTCTCCCATTCACTTATAATGGGTGACATTTCAAATGTCTGTAGCAGCAAAACTATTGGTTGAATTCATACCAAATTGGGTTTATAGATTGCTAGTGATGCAGAATAGATGTCATGACATTTTGGGAAAAGTAGGTCAAAGTTCACATTTTTTATGAATTTTTTAAATCTTTGTTTTCTCCCATTTACTTATAATGGGTGAAATTTCAAATGTCTGTAAAAAAAATCTTTTTTTTTTCAATTTACTTCAAACTTGGCACATATGTAGAGGCATTTGATATACTGACTAGGGATGGGAATCAAGAACCAGTTCTTTTTTGAGAACCGGTTCCCAGTACCTCGATTCCTTGGAATCGTTTGCCTGCCTGCTTAATGATTCTGCTTATCAATTCCGCCTTCATTGTGCATGCAAGATGACGTCACACGTACGCTGTATTGTTTTGGTCAGAGCGTAGCCAACATGGCGTTGAGGCAGAAACGGTCTAAAAAGACGACACCAGGTCCACTTACTTGGAACACTGTCAAAGCTTCCATGTCTTCAAAAGGGTGGAATCCCTGCAATATGCTCAAACATTTGTCCACAGCATGTGAATCATTTACAGGAATGTCATGTATTTGATAGTCAGTGGTGCTTGTGAATGTAGCGGCAGAGTGAATGCCGGTTCCGGTGTGGGCAACAAACGTCGTAACTCTTCAAATACAAGTTTCCAAACGTAAGAAGGGAAAGGAAATGAGGTACATAACAACGGGAGACAAACTGAGCCGAGTTGAACTGGTTCCACGTAGCAGAAATGCGGCAATAGAGGAATTAGTAAAGAGTCTTTAGTTTCACTTTCACTGTATGCCCCCCCCCCCCCCCCGAACCGGCCCGGCATCATCTGTTATTATTTGTGCATACTGTATATGTTATATTTTCTGTGCAGAGATAGAAATATAAAAGACAGTTAATGCAAACACACCCGTTTGTACTCTTTTATTCCCTCACCCAATGAGAATCGATAAGAGAATCGATAAGAGAATCGATAAGGAATCGGATCAATAAGCAATATTGATAATGGAATCGGAATTGTTAAATTCTTAACGATTCCCATCCCTAATACTGACATCAGCACATGCATAGACATGATGACATCAGCTGGATCGATGCCAAAATAAGCTACAATACGTGCGAGGGGCGGGGTTTGTTGTGCCTGGCACCACTTATTATGTCATGTAATTATCTTTGCTGAGTTCACTGTTTGTTGATCCAGGGTTCAGACTGAACTGACAGCTCTGACATTGTTTGGATGATTCTGAACAGATCTTTAGTGTAGCTACTGACAACACAAATTGTACAGAAAATGGAAGTGATTTGTGGTTTTACAACAGCAATAAGGGGGATAAATTAACAGAGCTATAATGTAAACTATCAGCAGGTACAGACAGAATGTGTGTGTAAAAAATGAGCTTTATACTTTATTCAGTGTGTGATACAGTCTGTGGATACAGTATTGATTCGTTGGTGGTTTTGATAGTTGAAATAATGTCCTTGTATATGACTTTAGTTTGGAATATTACAACTGCAGATAACCCCTTTAAAAATATTATTATAAAAATAACATTATTATTCACTATATATTTTGATTATATAAACATTTAATCATTTTGATCGGAAGTATAGTGTGATGATTGACAGGTGGAACCCTTTAATTGGCTGTTGTTTATGGTCAATACATGAAGTCACAACGCCGGATGCTTGGAATGTCACATGTTGTGAGCATGCTCATGCTTTGGTGAAAGAGCAGAGGGAATATTAGCAAATGTTGGAATAATGTTAAAGCCTGTCGACAGTAAACCATATATAAAACTATATATAAAACTGTATCTGCAGTTGGACGTGGGCATTAAATATGTTTAAAGTGGCATTAAAAAGGGTATTAAAAAGCATTAAATTGGATTTGCTGATACCTGCAGAAACCCTGGTAAAAGAGAATGAGAGATGAATATGTTAATTTCAACCCTTCAAAATCAATAAAGATAAAGATGGAATAAGACTTTTGCTTATTTCTGTATTTCCACATGTAGGACAAGAATGATAGCTTCAGGGAGGCATATTTGTCATATCTATAAAGGCTGCGTTCTGCACCAGTCATACAGTTCATCTTAGTGGGTGAAGGTGACAATTAATAAAGGAGAGTCAGTGGATATGTTTGATCAATAAAGAAAAAAATACAGTTTTATTGTCTCCTAGCCCAGAATAATAATATTTATCTACATATTTTCTATTACTAGTGCACTCCACACCTCACTTCACTGCTGTCAGGTCTTCCAGACTGTCATATTCTTCTGTTGTACTATTAATATCGTGTCTTTCACCTTTTCTGTAGTCCTTTTGCGACTTCTACATGTCACATTTCATGCGTAACTTTTGCCCAGATATGTTTTTTTCCATCCAGACATTGTGTCCTTGAGCGATTACCCAACAATCAGCAGTAACACACAGCTTTTTCTCTCTGTCCTGGTTGATAACACCATCTTTGACACATAGAGATGATGAGAGATACACCCTTTAACTACTCCCTTGGGTACTTCATTCACAAAATGTAATTATTTGGCTTTTTGAGTCACTGAAGTAATGAGCTGTGACTGAAGTAAATTCTATGTTATCTTAATGCAGATTGTGGTTGTGTGTTCTATGGAAAATGTAGCACACATTTATGCAGTGGCCTTTTCTTAGGAAATCTGGGCCTGAATATCAAATGGGCAGGATTCTTTTCATTTGTCACTGTTTGTTATTGGAGCCTGAATACATTTTAGAATCAATATTCAACCAATTTAAACAAATAGAAAAACACTTTTTGGTTAAAATATGGTCACATGTTGCTCCAAAAAGCCATGATGGTAATGGCCATAACTTAAATTCATGACAGTACTCCAACAAATGAGGAAAATGATGGTGATGACTATATCTATGTGATGTATATTTATGTTTTTTTTTTTTTATGCATTTCAGCTCTACTCTGGCCAGCTGATGATATTCCCTGTAACTTGGCTTGTGGCAGATTTTAGATGGTTGCGTTGAATAGCATTACACTTTCACAGGAGTTTTACGTTATCCCCCCCCCCCCCCCCCCCAATCTGTCAGTCTGTTTGTTTCTTTGTTTGTTTACACTCTAGCAGCAAAACTGTTGGTTGAATTCATACCAAATTGGGTTTATTGATTGCCATTGAGCCAGAATAGATATCATTACATTTTGGGAAAAGTAGGTCAAAGTTCCAATTTTTAATGAATTTTTAAAATCTTTTTTTTTTTTTTTGCTATTTACTTACAATGGGCGGAATTTCAAATGTCTATAAAAAAATCAATTTTGTTTCAATTTTCTTCAAACTTGGCACATATATATAGAGGTAATTGATATGCTGACATCAGCACACGCATAGACATGATGACATCAGTTGGACCGATGCCAAATTAAGCTACAATACGTGCAAGGGGTGGGGTTTGTTGTACCTGGTACCACTTGTTTTATGTATGTTTACACATGTGGTTATGAGGTGACTCCAATACTCCTCTTAACCAGTGATTCTCAACTGGTGGGTCATGACCCAAAAGTGTTTTCAGTGGGTTCAGTGGGCCTTTTTCTGGGCAAAAACTAATGATAAGAAACAAATTCTGTGCTTTATTTTTTATGGAGCAGAGTGTCGTCCCTTCACATGCCCCAACAGCATAAAAGAAGACCTAAAAGTTTCTATTCAAATCATGGCAAAACTCAGGTATGATACTGACTGCATCAGATATGGAGGACAAAACCCTGTGTGTTTAATGCTTGACTAAGTGACTGAATGCACGTTTTATTATTTTTTTTTTAAATGTATCTAATTTATTGTTAAAGGGAATATTTCCCTCTTTACACTGTAAAAAATGACACCAAAAATTTGTAGAATTGTAATATAAAAAAAAAAAAAAACTGTAAGTGAAAACCCAATGCAAAGTTGTTTATTTGAAAAGATTTTTGTGTTAATGATTAAATCAAATATAGCTGTAGTTTTTACAGGAAGAGTACAGTCACAGAAAAAATTATCAGACCATCAAAAGTCATCAAAAACATGGTTATGCAATCAAGTACTAAGTCCTTTGTGTATCATGTGACTAAAACAGACAGAAAAGAAAACATGGAATGATGGAAAGCACTGTTTTTGTCAGTACAATGCCATAGATATTGATGTAAGAACTGAAGTGGTTTTGGTTATTATCAAGGAAACCATGGAAAATGGGTAGATATCAGCTCTGAAATTAAACTCTTATGAGCTATTTTTATTGTTATCATTATATTTGTCCAAACAAATGTACCTTTAGTTGTACCAGGCATTAAAATGAACAAGAAATTGAAGAAAACAAGGGGTGGTCTAATATTTTTTCCACGACTGTATGTAAACGAAACCAGATTTGTACGTAGAAATTATGTATTTCTGTTGTTTGAGAAAATTGAAACACAATGCGGTGCCATTTAAATGGCAAACCCATAATGTTCAAATAACAGCCTATTCACATACTTTTTTTAAAATAATTTTTTTTTTAACATTTTAAACATGTACATATCACAGAAATCCAATATTAAATCTACATGTTCCTCTGTAAATATGTTTACATTTTGGTGTATTTTTTGCCGTGAAAACAAAAGGATTTTTTTTTTTACAGTGTAGCATCACCACCTGTTGATCCTTTTGGTTTATCATTAGACTTGTCTTCTGTGTTTTCATACTGTGATATTCTGTATTATCTCAGGTTCAAAACACACCATGTTTTCATTAAATAAATTTGAGTGGTTTTTCTGTTATCAGTTTTGCCAGACCAGTTGAGAACCACAGGTCTAGACAATGGAGCTGCTTCAGGGAAAAATGGGAAAAAATCCCATTCCTCTAAGACTCTTTTTGGGCATATTTTAGGATGCTACTAAAAGCCTGAAAAGCTGGTCATAAGAAGAGCAGTTATTTGAGTTGAAACAGCACATTCAGGGCTTCGTCTTGATGTCAGCTCATCTTCTTTGAATCTACCACCAACATTGATCATTTTTAAGCCAGAATGCTAAATTGTGCAATAGTTTATTCGGCTTATTTGCAGCAATTTGAACAATTTCTTAATGCACAGATTGAAAATGAGCATTAAACAGCTGGATGTAAATGTACTGTGCCTACTAAGTGTGAAGAAGCAGCTGGTGACTCCCTGTGTATGACGTGACACATGACTGTCCTCGACAGACCAATAGAGGGAGTCAGTGGCAACTAAAAGTACAACACAGACACACGGACATTCAGAGAAAGACAGTATTTGTTCCAGTCATAATGAATTTAAAGTCTAATGCTAAAATCTACCCATCAGTCCTGGATTATAAATATGTATTATAAGTGATTTATCCATTAGTACAATCAATGCATAATTACACTAAAAGCATGCGGTGTAATAGTGAAAATAATACATGACAGCACAGTGTGCAGAGTTCTTAGTGAGCTGTGGGGGTTAGAACTGTGTAGAATTCATGCATCTGAAGCAAGTTATTCCAGAGGCTCTCCTGTTCCTGAGTGGTCGCTGTGAAGCAGTACTCATGTGCTTTAGTCAATAACACCTTGAGTTTCCTGACAGAAGTACAATGTACAGTGAAGAAAATTGCAAGGGTTGTTACAGTAGTGTTACTTTGGGAAAAAAGCAGGCAAAAGGGATGTGTTTTTGAAGGGTTATATAGTGTCCAGACTATTGTTCACCTTGTTATGTACCCGTGACCTGCTGCACCACAGCTAAATGGTACTTTTACACTATAACTATGTCCATATTTGTTGCACCAAAGAGATGTAAGGTTCATCAGAACTACTCTGCTGTCACAAACCAAACTATTTTTAAGTCTGTATTCAACTTTCTGTAACCCTTAGTGCAGTTTTTATTTTAACATTTCTGTGTCATGTCTGATTGTATTTTCTTGAAATAATGAGGCAGATGGTTGAAGTTAAACACTAAAAAACCTTAACGGAACAAAATATTACTAACTTAAACAACAGTGCAGATTGTAAAATTAGCACAAGGCGGCGAAATCATCAACTATACACATGCATCATGTGATTTAACTGCACAGATAGTAATGTAATAAATGTGATGATATCCTGCGCTGGCTAATCAGCTATTTCAGGGGTGTCAAACCCATTTTAGTTCAGGGGCCACATACAGCCTTATATGGTATAAAGTGGGCCGGACCAGTAAAATAATACAAATAGGAAGATAAGAACTTTTGAGTGAAAAAAGTAAATTCTGTAATAAAAATGTTTATTTCTATGAATTGTACTTGAACACAACATGAACAAATATGAACAACCTGAAAATTCTTTAGTAAAATAAGTGCAATGTCAACAGTATTACGCCTTAATTTGTCATTTACACATGTGAATAGGGATGGGAATCGTTAAGAATTTAACAATTCCGATTCCATTATCGATATTTCTTATCGATCCGATTCCTTATCGATTCTCTTATCAATTCTCATTGGGTGAGGGAATAAAAGAGTACAAACAGGTGTGTTTGCATTAACTGTCTTTTATATTTCCATCTGCACAGAAAATATAACATATACAGTATGTACAAATAATAATAACAGATGATGCTGGGCCCGGTTTGGGTGGGGTGGGGGGGTGGCGCAGCGTGCAGTGAAAGTGAAACTAAAGACGCTTTACTAATTCCTCTATTGCCTCATTTCCACTACACGAAACCAGTTCGGCTCTGCTCGTCTCCATTGTTATGCACCTCATTTCCTTTCCCTTACCCTCGGAAACTCATATTTGAGGGGGTACAACGTTTGTTGCCCGCACTTGCTGCTACATTCACAAGCGTTGCTAAGTAGCGTATCAAATACGTGACATTCCTGTGAATGAATCACATGCTGTGGACAAATGTTTGAGCATATACCACCCTTTTGAAGACATGGAAGCTTTGCAAGTGTTACAAGTGACCGTGGTGTCATCTTTTTAGACCGTTTCTGCCTCAGTGCCATGTTGGCTACGTTCTGACCAAAACAATGCAGCGTACGCGTGATGTCATTGTGCATGCGCAATGAAGGCGGAATCGATAAGCAGAATTGTTAAGCAGGCAGGCAAACGATTCCAAGGAATCGAGCTACTGGGATCCGGTTCTCAAGAAAGAACCAGTTCTCAATTCCCATCCCTAGATGTAAATCACAACTTAGAGATCACAGTGGATCTACAAATATACAAAACATTTAATAACGGAGAATACTATTAAAATTCCAGATACTTTTGTTGAGGCATTTCAGATATTCACAGTTTTTGTAAAAGGCAAGTCTGTAAATGAAAAGTATTTGTGTAATTTTACAATTTTTTTTACACTAAAACAAAGAGAAAAATTTGTAGTTTTCATTATTTATGGGTTATTATGATAGTATTTTACTGGTCTGATCCACTTTAGACTGAAATAACCTAAAATGATTTTAATATCCTTGATTGTTAATATCTTTAGTGTAATTTTTGCATTTCACAAATTCATCCCAGGAGCCGGATTGAACCCCTTGGCAGGCTGGATTTGGCCCCCGGGCCACATGTTTGACACCTGTGAGCTATTTGGTAGCCAACTTTATAACAAGTTACCAGCTTTGCTAACTTGATATTGTTAATATTTTCTGTATAATTTGTGTTATTTTTTCATACAGTCTATAGAGTCTTTAAACAGTGACATTTTTGCACTTTAAGTATTTGCTGCTAAAAAAAAGTCCTATTCTATTCTATTCTATTCTATTCTATTCTATTCTATTCTATTCTATTCTATTCTATTCTATTCTAATGCAATGCTATATTCACACAGGATTGTTCACTGTTAAAGGGATTTGTCTGTGCCATGTTGCTTTTCTGCTGCAAAATAAGTTGGAATCCACTGCATTCCAGGTATGAATCATAAATGTCATCATAAATATCTGAGGGGTGTGATCTATCAAGGAAAAGGTGTTACAGACGCAAAGTAATCGGTATACTTAATCCAAGTTATACATTCTTTCAATACAATGCACCTTGTAAATCACTCTTTAAAGGCTAAGTGTGATATTCAAGATGCAAATTGTGCCTTAAATGAATTATTTCAGTTGTTACATTTAAGATGTTAACACCACATAAATTGCAACTAGGCCTGGTTTGCACTTGAGCACAGTTTGTGATCAGGACAGAGTGATATTCACCAAAATTCATCCTATTATTATTCCTTCTCCATAAACATTTTGGCTTTCAGCTGTTAAGTCTGACGCCATGATGTTGTAAAATTCATTTCCAGATCCACACAATGTGGGAGGCTGTAAACTTGCTTTCAATAATGTCTTTCTTCAGGGAAGCATCGGTTAGGATTCACATGGGTGTAAATTCATTTATGTAACTCATATACATTATAATTTCCTATAGTCAGTGTTCAGCCTGCAGTAGACCACAGTCCACAGGGACACATTTAGAGGGCGGACACAGAATTAGCTCTAAATAAAGTGATGAAGATATTCTTAATATAGTACGCAAATAAAATGACTTTGATATAATTTAGTTCATCCTTTTTAACTGTCTGAACTGTTGTTTAAGTTCTGGTCTGGTCCATTATTACTTCACTTCCTGCTCTATTATGTCCGTCCCCTAAATGTGTCCGTGTTGACATAAATTGTTTCAGTTTACTTATCTTCTGAGCTGTAAAACACATACATAAGGGCTGAAAGTTAAAATATAAGACAATGTTTAACATATATCAAGGAATCTACAAATATTCACTTTGGTAGATATAGCGAGAACTAATGCTGGTTAGCTAACATGTTAACATTAGCTCACAGCAAACTTTTTACTTCTTTCATTTTGACATTTTTTTGCATTTGCATAAATTGATTGAGTTTGTTTATCTTCTTATGAGTTGGACAACACATACATAAGGGCTGAAAGGTCAAATATGAGACAATGTTTAATATATATATATATATATATATATATATATATATATATATCAGGGAATCTACAAATATTCACTTTGGTAGATACTGCGAGAACTAATGCTAGTTAGCTAACATGCTAACATTAGCTCACAGCAAACTGTACTTTTTCATTTTTACTTTTTTTGCATTGACATAAATAGGTTCAGTTTATTTATCTTCTTATGAGCTGGAAAACACATGCATAACAGCTGAGAGGTCAAATATGAGACAATGTTTAACATATATTAGGGAATCTACAAATATTCACTTTGGTAGATACAGCAGGAATTAATGCTAGTTCGCTAACATGCTAACGTTAGCTCGCAGGAAACTTTTGTCATTTTTACTTTTTTCGTGTTGCCACATATTAGTTCATTTTATTTATCTTTTACAAGCTGACACATTTAGAGGGTGGACACAGAATTAGCTCTAAATAAAGTGATGACAATATTCTTAATATAGTACGCAAATAAAATGACTTTGATATATTGTAGTTCATCCTTTTTAACTGTCTGAACTGTTGTTTAAGTTCTGGTCTGGTCCATTATTACTTCACTTCCTGCTCTGTTGTGTCCGTCCCCTAAATGTGTCCGTGTTGACATAAATTGTTTCAGTTTACTTATCTTCTGAGCTGTAAAACACATACATAAGGGCTGAAAGTTAAAATATGAGACAATGTTTAACATATATCAGGGAATCTACAAATATTCAATTTAGTAGATACAGCTAGAACTAACGTTAGTTAGCTAACGCGCTAACATTAGCTCACAGCAAACTTTTTACTTCTTTCATTTTTACATTTTTTTGCATTTACATAAATTCAGTTTATTTATCTTCTTATGAGCTGGAAAACACATGCATAAGGGCTGAAAGGTCAAATATGAGACAATGTTTAATAGGGAATCTACAAATATTCACTTTTGTAGATACTGCGAGAACTAATGCTAGTTAGCTAACATGCTAACATTAGCTCACAGCAAACTACTTTTTCATTTTTACTTTTTTTGCATTGACATAAATTGGTTCAGTTTATTTATCTTCTTATGAGCTGGAAAACACATGCATAACAGCTGAGAGGTCAAATATGAGACAATGTTTAACATATATTAGGGAATCTACAAATATTCACTTTGGTAGATACAGCAGGAATTAATGCTAGTTCGCTAACATGCTAACGTTAGCTCGCAGGAAACTTTTGTCATTTTTACTTTTTTCGTGTTGCCACATATTAGTTCATTTTATTTATCTTTTTACAAGCTGACACATTTAGAGGGTGGACACAGAATTAGCTCTAAATAAAGTGATGACAATATTCTTAATATAGTACGCAAATAAAATGACTTTGATATATTGTAGTTCATCCTTTTTAACTGTCTGAACTGTTGTTTAAGTTCTGGTCTGGTCCATTATTACTTCACTTCCTGCTCTGTTGTGTCCGTCCCCTAAATGTGTCCGTGTTGACATAAATTGTTTCAGTTTACTTATCTTCTGAGCTGTAAAACACATACATAAGGGCTGAAAGTTAAAATATGAGACAATGTTTAACATATATCAGGGAATCTACAAATATTCACTTTAGAAGATACAGCTAGAACTATCGTTAGTTAGCTAACGCGCTAACATTAGCTCACAGCAAACTTTTTACTTCTTTCATTTTTACACTTTTTTGCATTTGCATAAATTGATTGAGTTTATTTATCTTCTTATGAGTTGGACAACACATACATAAGGGCTGAAAGTTAAAATATGTGACAATGTTTAACATATATCAAGGAATCTACAAATATTCACTTTTGGTATATACAGTGAGAACTAATGCTAGTTAGCTAACATGCTCACATTAGCTCACAGCAAACTTTTTACTTTTTTCATTTTTACTTTTTTTGCATTGACAGAAATTGGTTCAGTTTATTTATCTTCTTATGAGCTGGAAAACATGCATAAGGGCTGAAAGGTCAAATATGAGACAATGTTTAATATGTATATCAGAGAATCTACAAATATTCACTTTGGCAGATACAGCGAGAACTAATGTTAGTTAGCTAACATGCTAACATTAGCTCGCAGCAAACTTTTTTCATCCCTTTCAGGGTTGTAACTCTACTTGACAACTTCATCCATTTCTTCTGCTCATTATCATTAAATTGAAAGTGTTAAAATGTCAACTGGATGTATTTTTACTGCACCATATTGGATGAAGTGTAGCAATATGTAGTGAGAAGAATCATGTAATTAGATTACATTATATAGCACGATGTAGCCATGGGTACAGGGTAAAAATAGCTAACATTGCTAGCTCTTTATAAGAAGCAGACATTTACGGGCAGCACAAGAACACAACAAAAATGCTCCTTAACAGTGACCTGCAGTTGTAATGAACGGGGCTTTTTTTCTCTGCCATTGCGATTACGAACCAGATTTACGCTCATAAATTTTCAGCAGAGGTTGTAGCTGTTGGATACACCTGTATTAACAGGGACAAATACAGCCTGCGATTACAAACTAGGGGATGGCGTCGACACCTATAGAGAAAGCCTAAGTGATAGACGGAGAAGATTGTAAACATCAAGTCTGTACGTGAGGTGGATTAATGTTGTTGGATTCAGAAAATATACTATAATGTTTTTCTGTCTCATTCCAGTTCCTTGTCTCCACTTTTCTGCCAGAGAAAAACACTTTGAAAATGAGCCCTGATGCTGTTGTTTAGCTTTTCTGAGGTTGTTTCATGGTTGACTGAATGTGTTTATTTTATGATAAAACCATTGTTCCTTCAGTCATTTCATCCTAACACCCGGCTGGTTTCATTTCAGGTGTGGATGAGGGTGGAGCAGGTGAACAGATACTGGTGGTGGGGGTGTCGAATCTGTGGTATCGATATATTGATACTCACACACTAATAAAGTATCGATATTAACAAATAAATATGAAATAAAAGCACTTGTGTCATGTCTGAATCTTACAGGGTAACTTATTTCAAGGTTTTGTACCGACCCCCCCCCCAGCAGATGATCAGTTTAGCAGAACCACAGTTTGTGAGTAATTTTAAGGAACAGACAGAAAAGGGGACATCCACACAGAAAGGCCAGCAACGATAGAATCCAGGACCAAGTTACTTCCAATTTGTAATACATTACAGATTACCTGTTACTGTTATTTAAAAGTAATTCCTTACCTTACAATATTACTGTCTCAGAATTGTAATGGGCTACATGACTCCTGTATTACTTTGGAGTGGCATACAGACTCTCACAACACATAAATTTACACCCTAAAGTACATGTGGGTGGATAGCTCAGTAAGTAACGCTACGGTCTGTGATGTTCGAATCCCAGCTGAAATGCTTGCATCGTTTTTTTTCAACATTTTACATGTTCAAACAGGGGGCAAGGTGCTGAGGATGCCAGTAGATAAATCAGCTAATCGATAAAGAATTGTAACTAGTCATAGAAACGTTAGCTTACCTTGTCACTGTTGTTCACAGGGATCATATTAACTAGCTTCTGTAAAGTAGGGTTAGGGTTAGTAATGAGCAGACGTCCATGTGGACAATGTACTGTCTTCTGCCATCTTCTTCAGGAAATACAACTTCCCTGACCCAGTTTTGATTCCTTAAATCAGCGTATGACTTTCATCACAATTTTTTTTTCAAATTTGTAAAACCCCAGCTTTAGCCTAATGATCATTAATCCATTAGTCTTTCCGTGCTTATGTACCTGAATCACTCCCCTCATGGTGAACAACTTCGAAGATGACTCCATCATAAACACAATCCGCTTGTTTACATGACAAACCGAAAGATCGCTCAGGCCTTTACGGAAATTTTGTCACAAAGCGCATTGTGGGAATTGGAATTCCATGCAGCAGCAATTTCATTGTCTCTTCATGAGTGCTGAACCCAAATGTCACCTTTACCTCCATCCACAGACTATACTCATTCTTTAAAACAACCCTGGTGGACTGGATAATTTTACGTTGTAGCGATCTGGCTTGTTTTCTTGCCAAATCTGTGAGAAACCACTTTCACTTGGTCACCATTCCCACAATGCACTTCACAACAAAATTCCCAAAAAGACCTGAGTGACATTTTGGTTTGTTATGTAAACAAGCGGACTGTGTTTATGATAGAATCATCTTTGAAGTTGTTCAGTATGAGGGAAATGATTCAGGTGTGTAACCATGGAAAGACTAATGGATTAGTGATAATTAGGAGTGCCAGAAAGGGGGGGTAAACATGACAAATTCATGGGGCCCAGCATTCCCAGGGGGCCCAGTGGATATAGGTTAGAAGTTGTGAAAATTTTGTGTAAGCTTTGGAGTAAAAGAGAGGCATAGTAGCTGGGAGTCGGTCGTCCAAAGTTAAGTTTCACTTTCTGTTTCATGCCAGCTACCCCCCCCCCCCCCACACACACACACACACACACACACACACACACACACACACACAACAACTTTACAGATACTTTTATTTTATGAAGGGCCCACAGTGTTAAACGTTCATATGGCCCACAGTTGCTAGCGACGCCACAGCAGACACTGAACGTCTCACAGTCTTGCTGTTTTGTTTTTTTTTTAATTTGAGCAATTAAATTAAGGTCAAAAAGTGTGTTGTAACACAAGCACTATTGAACATGTACCAAGTAAAATATTACCGAAAATTGATTAGTAATGCCTTACAGCAAAAAGTAATCAGTTACTGTAATGCATTACTTTTGTAACACGTTACTCACAACACTGGTACTAACCACTGGCCAACTGCGTCACCAGTGAGGTGTCTGTCATGGCTGAAGTTTCAGTCATGATGGTTTGACGTCATTGTAAACTACTGCTATGTGTGACTAAATCTGTGTGACAGCTTCATACACAAAAAAATATGAATGCTTTGAGTAAACACAAACCTTTACCCCACAGATCAAATGTAACTAAGGGAGTCACTGTGGTCACTATGGGGTCATGGCCACAGGGACCAGATGCAGATGATACCACATGAACAAATGTTCTAATCTTTCAAAAGGTCAAAAACAACCTTGCACTTGCCGTTCATCATCTACATGGCCAACAAAGAAAACAAAAACTCTTCACAGTGTGTACTTTAACTGTTAAAATAACCTTTTCTCCCTTTACTTATAATCATTTTGCGCCGTATAATACTGTCATGAAATGGACAGTTTACTTTTGATGTGAGTTATTGCTATGAAATGGACAGAGTTTATTTTTGATGCATAATACTGTTATGAAACTGAGTTTATTTTTTTATATGTATAGCATTTTTGTGTTTGGTGCAGGCTTAGTCAGAATTTATTGATATCTTTAACATTTGTTAAACTTACTTATAGGAGCTGACATGGGAATTTATGGTCAGTAAAAAGATAGGGTAAGGGCGCAGGGGTATATAAGCTGAACTTCATCCCACTCCTTTTTCGAATATGTTTTCTTTTTCATATTGATTTTTCTTGTATTTACTTTAAATGTTGATATTCAAAATAAACAATTAATCAATAATTGTCAGGGATTTTGAGATTCCAATGCTGTGATGGTATAGGAAAGAATATGCAGTAAGCAGCAGGCACATTCAACACTCCTACTGAATTTCTTAGTTTCTGTTTCTGCTTCTTCTGCTGCGATAAGCGCAGAGCCAACCTTCCAGCACCTCAGTACAATTTCTTCTCCTTAAAACTCACACTCTACTTCCATATACACAACTATTGTTGCATAAGCACACACATGCAGGCCAATGACCCAGCACACAGATTCATATCTGTATAGAAATGTGCACACACTTGCAAAATTGGAGAAAGAGGGCACGCACAAATTCACCATACAGTCACAAGTACACACAAATCCCCGATGCACAAACACCCATCTGACTGTGGAGAAAAACAAGTCAGATAAATCCATGCCTGCACACATGCACTCACACAGCCGCGCACACACACCTGCTCAGGGGAGATAAGTGCCGGAGCTGTGAGCAGAGCCAGAGTCTTCTGAGCCTGGAAAGTAGGAAGCTGCAGTGCTGCTTCCCTCACAGCCTGACTGACTGCTCACTGCTGCGAGCACCATCCACCCATCCATTCACACAACTCCACTTTACCCCAAAGTTCCCCCTGCAAACTGAAAACCTCTCAGAGTGACAAAAAAAGAAAACAACTTCAGCTCAAAGTGCAGTGGCAATAAAACTTTCTTTTGAGAAGTGCTACAATAGAGAATGTGAAGAATAAAAAAAAAGAAAGAAATAAGAATGTTGTCTCAAAGTGGACTCCTTGGAATAAAAACCCAAACACTTTTCCACTTTAATACTGAGGCTACATTCACTTTGATGTCTTTCCATTTTAAACACCATAGTGACTCACATGGTGTAGCATCTGAGGCCTTCCCACTGTGACCCAGGTCTGGTTCTCCTTGTTTTCTGTCATTCTCAGCTGTCTCTACTAAAGGCAAACATGTCCAAATGCAGCTCACCTGCTGTGAATATAGCCGATATTAGCATGATGATATGCGGAATTAACTCAACAATAGCCACTAGAAGAGACAACAAGGACCGAAATGCCTGTAATTCAGTGTCCGTGTTGAGTTAACGGCTGGTGGTTTCTTGGTTTTCTTCACAAAAGCATCACAGCAATTCAGAGAATGACACATAGTCGGTGATATTACCCAATCACATAGTGAATGCAGAAGTTGCACCATTTTTTCCAAAAGTATAGGTTTTACCAACATTAAAACAAAACCCCAGTTTTCTGACTAAAACTCTGTCAGCTGCATTTCCCAGAGTCTACTTTTAGCAATGGTGGGCTGTTTATTTCACTGCTAGGCCATCAGTGGTGTTCTACCTGACTTATTCCACATTTTAATATTAATACTATACAGAAAATGCAATAGAACAGGGCGTTACCTCAGACAGATATCCCACGTAGCGAGAATTAATGCCATTTCTAAACACAACTCAGCAGGTCTTCTTTCACTACAGCCACAGCTGCACCATCATTTCAAGCATAATCATCAATATTCACTTATAAAAATGACAAACACTTGTTAATAAACATTAATAATAATACATTATAATCACCAAAAATTTAAATAGAAGTTGATTTTTTTTGTATGTCTCTGACCAAATCCATTTCTTCTCCTCTGTCAGACATTGTGTGTTGGGAAAACACCTATTAAATCTAAACCAATTTATTTTAGTTTATGCAAGTCACTATAGATGTGGTTTTCCAGCTGAGAGTGCTCTGACTAGTACACAGTGTTGGGCAAATTACTTTTAAAAAGTAATTAGTTATAGTTACTAGTTACTTTCCCAAAAAAAGTAATTGAATTAGTAACGTGATTACTCCTTCATAAATGTAATTAGTTACCAGGGAAAGTAAATATTGCGTTACTTTTTTGAAAAACCTTTGAATATGTAAAAGGAAACTGATTTCTGAACATGTTTCATGGGTCAGTTGCATAGAGTAGAACAGCAGACAGGTACTTCATACCATAACTGTGGTGAGGCTGGGGTCTACCAGGGCCTGGCTGGGGTCCACCAGGGCCCGGCTTTTCCACCACATAAGTGCATATCTGCATTTATAGGAAGTAGATGCTCCTCCAGTTCATCCCACATCTCCACTTTTTTCAGGCTCCTACAGCGGTAAATGTCTTCAGTTCAGTCAGTCAGACTCACTGATAACTCCTCCCCTAAATTATCTGCACACGTAGCTGCGTTCAAGTGAATGGGGTGTGCTGCGGACAACTCAAACTCGGACATGTCATTAGTCGTTCAGGTGAAGGCAGCGTGGACAACTCAGACTCATGGGGCACACGGGTGAAACATGAAGGCAGTGTGGGCAGTTTGGATATGAGAATGGCTAATAAACAAATGGCTGGTCACGAATCGGTTCTTATTGTTCACTGATAAGAGCCGTTCAAAAGATTTGACTTGTCCACGAACGTCACACCTCTCGTGCCTGGCTGAGCGAGCCAGGACGGATAACAGCTGTTAGACATCAGTGTATAGTAACGCACCGCATTTCACTGCCGGTAATGGTAACGGCGTTGTAACATTTCAAATAGTAATTTATTAGATTACTCGCTACTGGAAAAAAATAGCGGCACTAGTAACACTGCTATTTTTAACACCATTATTCCCAACACTGCTAGTATATCCAGTCAAATGACATGGAAATACTGACATTACTGTACACCTTCTAGATCACCCCTGTGTGGCCAAAATGAAATCTTAAATCAACAAATTCATTTCCATTTATGCAGATCCTGTTGATTCTGAGCCTCAAGGCAGATTTCTTTTAGCCTGATAACACATGATGGTGAAATATGATTGGACGAACTCTCTAATATACACAAACATTACTGGAAATAAACAGAATGAACTATGGAGATAATAAATTTATGATACAAGGTCAGTGATTCTGATTCTTTAGACCAGCAGAGAAAGTCTTGAAGGTCATCGTGGTCCATCATTGACATTTAGTGACCCTAAAACACTGGAGAAGGCCTAGTGTGGATACGAGGTGTAAATGTAGCAGAAAGCATTTTCAAACAAATGAACTGATGTAGATGCCACCTGAGAGTTAGATTAGATTATTGATTCTTTTACGATTTCTCCACACTAATTTGGTATTGGGAAGATGATTAGCCGAGCGCAGTGACCTACTCAATACAGACATGATGAGGTTGCCAGGCAACCAGCAGAAACTGGAATCAACATATTATTTCCTGTCATCATGAATAAAATGTTGCTTTTCTATGTCTTTGTGAACCACAGCTACTTTTGATCTCAGTATAATTTTACATTGAAGGATCTCCTGCGTGTTTTGTCCTTCAACAACGGCTGAAGGTAGGTGGGGGTGGATGATGGATTTTCAGAATCTAGGACTTTGCCTCCAGAGACATGACATAACATCTACATTTAACTTTTGAAGTTTATCTTTTGTCCTTTCCATAGTCATTGAAATACAACAGGGGTTCCCAAAGTGGGGTACGCGTACCCCCCAGGGGTGCTCAGAAGGAGCCCAGGGGATACTTGAAAAATTTTTTTGGGAAAAATACATTAAATAAGTCATCATGTACTGAATACAAAATAAATAATGAGAATTAATGCTGAAATATAAAACACAATAAATACTTTCATACAATAGTTTTAGTGTCAGTCAAGTTGTTTAAGCTTTGGTAACATTTTAAGAACACTTCTATTTTATATTATTCAAAATGAGTTTATTTGAGTAACTATCTAATTATTTTTTGTTGATGAAAGGTTAATTTGTTAATTAATGACCAGTTTATTTATTTTTCTTATCAGTGACAGAGGGCACTTTTCAGTTTATATTTACACACAAAATTTACTTTAAAAAATTGGTTATTTTTATATATTACAGTTAAATATATGTTGTTTGTGTACAAAGTTAAATATAATCAGACACCTTTGGCACTGGAACAAATTTTGCCTATTTTTTTTTCAGTCAAAAATGCTGAAGCGAGAGTTGGTGGTATTTGGCTAAAAAAGTATATTTCAAGGGGTACTCCACTGTAAAAAGTCTGAGAACCACTGGGATACGACAAGACTCTCAAAGGATTTCATAAGGCACCAGGCCTTTATTTCTAATTTTCTCTGTTTAAGCAGTAGAATTAAAGCGCTTAAGTTACTGCAAATGTTAATCACAAATTGACTGGCTTCTACAATAATTTCTAAGCCCTTTACTATTTCAGTGGCAGAAACCATTCACTACTTGCTGGGGCCGTTATTGTGAAAAATTTACATTGATTTCTAAAGTTTCCAAAAGTCCACAGTTGCAAATTGTGCAAACTTAGTTCTAGCTGATACTTCAACACAGATGGACTGGATTACTCACAACAATGGGTTTTACAAACTCAATTGTTGAGCTAAATAAGTATAGAAAGTTTTTTTATTTGAGAACAGGCATTTATTTCTAGACGCTGACATCACCCACATCCATTATTAGAGACCAAGCCTTTAACAAATTCTGGGTGATGTGGACAAAACATCACATCATGATTTTTTTGGCAGCACAATCACAATTTAGAACTCTAATTACAGTTTTCTCACTTCATGCAAAATGTAGATGAGTTACATCTGAATTACTGGGTTCTGGGGTTTGGAGCTGCAAGCACGATTCTCTGTATTTTTATGTTCCTTTGGACTGTTTTATTGTAATATTTTGATAATAGTTGATGAAGTAAACGTTAATCCATGTTTTCATAGCTTTATGTGTCCACTCAATCTGCATGATTGAGTTGATTCCATGCTTTTTTGTGACAGGATATGTTTTGTAGTGTCTTAAAATACGAATGAGGGCAGTGATTGTGACAGATTTGCTACAGATGCATTTGTATTACTGATCAAACCATGAAAACATAAAAAAAAAAAAGAATTTCTCCTGTCTCTTCCTGGAGAAGTTCTATTGTTTGGACGAATTGGTGCCACCATTAATAAAGAGCAAAGTGGGAACAAGTGAAGTACAACTAATAAATATTGAGAAAAACATACAGTATAGATTGCCATTCTAAAACCAGATCTGACAGGCTGAATCAGGCCGATAATAGTCAAACTAAGATGGGTCGGTTCAAACCACTGCAACTAGCAAATCTTTGATCTGAACAGAGCTTTAGAGAAACATGACAGAAATCTTTAAGGGTCTTTAGTGTAGCTCTTAACAACACCCATGATTTCATTATGAAAATCCATCTCAGTGTGAGTCCAGAAGCTGCAGGAGTGTGAGCTGTCAACCATACAAGTCAATAAACATGACATGATTAGCAGCCCGTTACGCTTTTAGCATCGATGGAGCAAATAACCACCAGTCAACTAAGGCCGTTTTCAGACTGGGTATCTGAGTCCATATCCGAGTACGTTGGACCCCAAAGTCCACTTAATTTTATTAATGTGAATGCAAATGTTCCGTGCACGAGTATTGTACCCGAGTCCAGCTGAGACCGGAAGTGACCTGATCACCATTCTGACAACGAGAGTGAGTTCATCACCACGAGACCATAGACGGTGCTCCTGTTGTCTCCTGAAAAAGCCTCGAATTGGTTCTCTTGTTGACCAAACCACTCGGTGATATGTCAGGGACAAGGAAGGTCCCTCTAATTCTCTTTGCCTCAAACAGGCTAACAGATCAACGTGATATCATGAATTGTGCACAAATAACACAGTGCTGTTAATTGGCGTGTTATCTGTCCGCATTATAAGCTTTCTGCGTGTATGTTCACGCCACGTAAAATACCACGTGGTTAGGGGTTACGGATATGCAAACCGAAGATCTTGGCGTACATTGACACACAGTCAAATGGCGTTGAATAGCATGTGAAAGGATGTAAATGCCTATGCAGTGGCGGCTGCTCGTCTGTCAGACAGGGGAAGCTCATTGTCGGCTTACATCAAAAAAATTGTCAAGTTATTTAAACATAAATTCAGCCCTCCGTTCCTTTTTAAGAAAATGGTCAGTGACCTTATCGAACCAAGTAAACAAGAAAACATTGAAATTATGTTAAATTGAAACAAGGAAGTACAATGAGTGTGTTTTATTTACAGCGCAAGAAATGAACAAGTAATTTCGTAGTGGTTTCTCTCTCAATTTCACAGCAGAATGCGCGACGGTATTAAACTGAACTCTGTCAAGTGAAGGAGTAGATCTCAAAATAGCTGTCAATCAAATGGGATTCAGCCTTTCAACTGATCTTCCAATCAGCACATGGAAGCCCGGCGTCCAGCCCAGCCGAGCTCCGCCCACAGTTCCATTCACCCCCAGAGACGCAGAGTGTCTGGGGGTGGGACAACATCATGGCTTCTATCCAATTACAGTCCAGTTTTGAGGCAATGAAAAAAACTGTTCCACTCAGTCCCATTGAAGTGCATGGACACAGAGCGTCTATGGGCAAATGCACTGAGCAGAGATAGTATGAGAAAACAGCGCAACGGGAATGTATGAGAAGTGAACAACATTGAGTCCGTTGATTTGTGATAAAGCTGATTCTGAACGAACTCATCTGTGAGATGAACGTGTTTATTTACAGTCAATGAAATGTCAACACAACCGTACATATTTAACCATTTAATTTTCATAATTTTAGGGGAAGTCGAGCTTCCCTTGCAGTCTATGAGAAATCGCCTCTGGTATAGCAGGCCAAATGCCATAAGAACTGGCGTGGCATACAACACAATTTCATGAGAGCAGTATGAACAAATAGAAAAGCATGACCTGTGAACAGAACAGTCGCTTGATTGATGACATAAGAGTTTGTCACTTCCACATTAGTTGGATAGCTACAGCAGAATTCCTTCCACACCACCACCTACTGTTTCGGCCCTGTAACACCCACTCATACGTACTTGTGAGTGCAACATCTGCGGGAAAGGTGTGATCATATCCAGGCACAGCATGGCTCCGGACACCGAGTCTGAACATGCCCTTATAAAAGCTTTACCTCCTTTAAACCCTGTCTATAGAAAACGGTGGCTGTATTCATGATGTTACTGACAGTTGGGGTGAGTGGAGGTGTGTCTTGTTCCAGGTGGTAAGAGTCTAGACAGTGTTTCTTAAAAAAAAAGTATTATACAAGTTCTTTAAATTGCTGTAACACTCGAAGTTATCAATTAGGAATGAGTCTGTGGCTACTTTAAGTGACAGGTGGGTGTTTGCCATCTGCTCTGCCACTTGGACAGCTTGCTCGCCTGCTGGGTCAAACTTTGAGAGCTTCTGTTTATTTACTAAAATGTATTTTTGTTCCATAGACAGCTCTTCTGTAGTAGTGGTTAAGAAGTAACACAGTAAGCTGACAAAAGATTTGGACTATAGCTTACCTACATTAGCTAATGGTAGCATTCATTTGATATAGTATTACATGGTCTTCCAGTTAGAATGATATTTAGGCCGTCTCACTAATTGGTATACCTTAACCCATAAAGCATAACCATCTACTGATCGAAACTGTTTAATACCTGTTGATCCACTAATCCTATAAATATATGTAAATAATAGGTGCAAAATACAGTTTATCATCTTTTCATGGTCATCAGATAGACATTTGGACGTTCAGAGGCTCCGTAGTGAACGTGTAAACACTGTCATCATCTACAACATTGATTCACCAGCAAAACCCATAGAGTTGGATAAATAACAGTGGATAGAGACACTTGTTTTTACATTCAGTTACTGATATATTTGCTGAAGGGGCCACTTTTTGTTCAGTTTTCTCTATTTTGATATAATAACCTTTGAATTTACTCTCAGTTTTCATGAACATCTAAATGAAATACAGGAAAATACATGATTTACAGTGAAAAAGGCAAAATACAAACACTAATATAATAATTAATGGTGATGAATCACCGAAGAAAGGTTAAATGGAGAGAAACATTTGTTTGGAAACTGCCAGAAAAGTAACACTGGATCTTTATGGGTTAAAGGGGTTATATATAGTATTGATATTTCAAACTCAACAAGGCAAGTCACATACCAGAACACATGACTGCCACGTTAAGCATCTACAGACTATATCGCTCCTTGAATAAAGTATAAACCTCATTTTAAATATATTTATTATAGTTTCAATGAGTTTTCTTACTGGAAAAAAAAATCACAGCTGGTTATTTTGACATTAGGTCAAAATAATACTGTGCCTTGTAATCATCACATGGGTTTCTGCATTAGCTGGTTAGTTTACATTTTAGCTCTGTTAGTTTAGGTCTTTTAAGACTGAAAACAGCCACAGTAAAACCACAAATCACCTCTGTTTTCTGTACAGTTTGTGTTGTCAATAGCTGTACTAAAGATCTGTACAGAATTGTCCAAACAAGGTCAGAACTGTTACAGTTTAGTCTGAACCATGGATCAACAAACAGTGAACTTAGCAAAGAAAATAACATCACATAATAACTTTATACCTTCATTAGTTGCATAATGAAACCCACCCATGCAGAAGAAACACTGTGATTTCAGCATCAAACTCTGTTTTTCTTTTTTCTTTTGTCACTTTCTTTAATTGTAAGTCAAAGATGTTGTTCTTTAGTGGTTCTCATCACTTTCTGACACTTTGGTCAAAGGCCCTGTGGTTTTAGTTTTCCTCACCATGAAAGACCAACAGAATGGCTCACTACTCCCTCTAGTGGTCACATAAATTCTCTGGACCATCTATCTAAATAAAGTCAGTGCATATCTCTACCATATATAATCACTGGCAGCTTTGGCCTAACTTCAGAGCTCTTTACTCTGAGCACTTCAATGATACATTTAGGTCATTTTTGGATAATATAAAGTAGAAATATTACATACAAGCTCCTTCAAGGAACGTGAACGATGACTGGTATCAAACACAATAAATGTGTTAATATGTTATCAAGTAGCTGCATGGGATATTTAATATTATGTACTTAGCAGTGCGGGTGGTTTTTGTGCATGACACTGGAAAACAATCGGTCAATGAGTCAAAACGTACAACAGAAAATCATACTCCACTTCCTCTATATGATAGATAGATAGATAGATAGATAGATAGATAGATAGATAGATAGATAGATAGATAGATAGATAGATAGATAGATAGATAGATAGATAGATAGATAGATAGATAGATAGATAGATCTCTACCACCTTCTGTGCTATATCTTATGAATGTCTTTGTTTCACAGCTTGATCATTTTTTTAAACTATACCTTACATTTGTACTTAATCTCCAATTAATAATTATTGGTTAATGTTTTAATGTACCAGGGATTTAATTAAAACTAAATATTTGTCAAGCTTCATCTGGAACATGGCAAATAACAGCCTGAAGTAGGCTTTAAAAATTACTGTAATCATCTCCTCAGTCATTTATAATCATCTGATTGTCAACTGGCACAAGCGTTGAATAGATGGAAGAGAAAGGATGAACATGGTGTACCTCTGTGCCACTATAGATGACAGCTTTATGTGCCATAGGACTCACTGCCAAAGATGTCAAAGTATTTGACAGTCATATTGCACTCTTTTGAATTATTCTTTGGGCTCTGTAGGTTCTGGACTGGAATGATAAGCACTATGCTTTACTAGTGGCTGCAGAGGTACATAATATCAATATAAAATAGCTTCTATTTGATTTGATTTTTCAAATAGTCTTTCTAAGTTTCCAATTGGCCTTCAGCTTATTTTATTCCCATCTTTTTTTGTATTTTGTACTTATCTTTCCCCTTCAAACATTTTATTTTCTCTGTTTAACTTAGAATTTAACAGTTTATAATTCTTAGCATGTCATGTAAAAATTCTCAGAATATTCTGTTTTTATTGATGACATCAATGATGACCTTTTTTCTTTTCAGCCTAACATCACATGAAAAACAACAGTATGGGGTGATTTTGGTTATTCTAGGCTTCTGTAATGTTTCCTATTGGAAAATCAGAAAATCACTTTCCTACTTAAGGATCATTAATTATCCAGATCTGTCTGTCTGTCTATCGATCGGTCTGTCTGTCTGTCTGTCTGTCTGTCTGTCTGTCTGTCTGTCTGTCTGTCTCTATCTATCTATCTATCTATCTATCTATCTATCTATCTATCTATCTATCTATCTATCTATCTATCTATCTATCTATCTATCTATCTATCTATCTATCTATCTATCTCTGTGGTAAATTAACTTTTTTTTTTTTTACAGAAATAACTTGTATCAATTTACAAAATAAAGTTTGAAGCCATGTATACACAGCCAAGTATTTATAGAAACAGATATTTCCCCACTTCCATTTTCAGTAATGTCATTGTTGTTATGACCCAGGGTCATAATAGGTTTGTGTGTGTATGTATTTTCATGTAGTGTTGTATTTCCCCCCCAGTCCTACAGGGGTGCTGTGCCTTTCTGTTTCTCACGTTTCCTCTTCAGGTAAAGCAGCTGATTGGTGGAACCAAATTGAGAGCTGCCTGCAAATGGCACTGGCTGCAGCCGCTCAGTCTCTTCTTTGTCCCTGTCCAGCTCCCAACAGAGGTCCTGTGTGTGTTCCTGGTGGCCAGCACTCATGTTTATCTGTTTTGTAGTTTTCATTCTTGTACAGATATAACTAGAGATTCTAATTCAGAGTCCAAACCTCAGGTAGGGGAGGGTAGCTCTTTTGTTTTAAAACCTTTTTCTCCTGTTTTTGATTCAGGGTGTTAGGTTTAGTTTGATGTATTTTTATTTCCTGAATTTATTTTTGAAAAGGTTATTTAGTTTGACTGTAATAATGGTTTTGTTTGTTGTTTTGGTGGAGTCCTTCCTGATAAATAAATACATTTTGGACTGTAGTTTCTCTGGTCTGGCGTTGTGCTTGGAAGTTGGGAAAGGATGAAGGGAGCATATTACGGGCGTCTCGGTTAACCCCTAGGCTGGGACGTAACATTGTACACACCAGGTCGCTATGAGAAAAGTTTTCATCTATATAAATATGCCACAGAGCTCTATCATTGGGTTAGGGGTTGTCTCAGAAAACAGTTTTCCAAAATCTCCACTTTCAGAATAACTGTTTTCAGTCATCTGAACTGGGGTTTTCATGTGGATGAAATATAAAACCTAAGTAATGTAAAGTAATGTATACACATAGGGATGTGGAGAAATATGCATTTCTCCAGATCCTTATGTGTATGGCATTAGTATAGAAAACTCACTTGGAGTGTTTTGGAGTCTTTTTCATGTTGGGAACTGGTTGTTTTGTTATGTTTTGGGTTTTTTATGTTACCAAATTTTCATTCTAACAACTGTCTTGATTACCTTCATCCAGGATAACAGTCTGTTTAGTGATTTCTATGTACAAGAGCTTACTGTGAAAACCTTTGTGATCATCTCCAGGTTCTTCACCTCCTCTGTTTTGCTCTTATGCAGTACGACTCCAACACTGCAGAACGCCAGCACCTGTTAGCTCACAAATGCTGCTGGCTGATGCCAATAAATGTGAGCATTTTGAACCTTGAACCCACTGATGTTCCATTGTTCACCTTTAAAGAGGCTCTTAAAAGTATGAGCATTATAGTTTTTCTGTCGCTTTGGTACATTTCTCAGATGAGAAGTTAAATTCTCAAAAGTACTTGTTCAATCTTCACATCATCGTCACTGTTTCTCATTTCTTTGATCAAGTTGCAAATTCTTTGGTTCATCCATACAAATGATTATGTACAATTCTCTGCTGTTTCCTATATTATCGATTGCTCATGTCATGTTGATCCAAATATATTATAATGGGTCTCTGTTGAATAGTCTCACCCCCTACAACATTTAGGCATTAGTTCAGTGTTTTTCATCCTTGAGGTCACCTGGAATTCAAATGGGGTCATCTGAAATTTCTAGTAATTGATAAATAATAATAATAATAATAATAATAATAATAATAATAATAATAATAATAATAATAATAATAATAATGACTCAATATATTTCATTATAATTAAAACACCACACACTTTTCCTAATAAAAATCAGGTTCAAATAAAATGCAGGATATAATACCTAAGAGGGCATATGCTGATTGACCCACTCATGTGGTCACATACTCATAGTTATTGTTTGTTCAGTATTAATTGTCAGCCATGTAAATCCAAGCTGGACTGACTGTACATATCCTGACCAAGGAAAATAAAATGTTCACTTTGTGCAGTAATCTACACCTGGCTTTTCTGCCTTCATCCATAATAATATACATTATATAGACTAAATGTCATCTAATATTAATGTTTATTTGCAACGTAGTATAGCAAACTATTACATGATCAAAACAAATCAATTTTAGCAAAAAAAAAGTCTCCGTTTTGAGTGTCTGGGGTCACCAGAAATTTGTGACGTTAAAATGGGGTCACGGGCCAAAAAAGGTCAGAAACCACTGCTCTAACCCATACCTTTGTGTCTATATTAGCTATTGCTGTATTTCCAGGACAAATCTACTGTTGTACATGCCACAACCATTCTTTATTCTTGCTTCATGACAGCTCTGGGAAGACATGTAATTTTCACAAAACTGCTCTGGAAGTTGTAGCACAAATATGAAACATGGGTAGTGGTTCAGAGGTCAAACAACCAGCTGTGGTGAAGTATTAGTCTGCGAGCTCCCCTATTTCTCCAGAGTGAACATAAAGTACCTGTCACTGCAGGCCCATGTTGTAAATTGCAGATCAAAAAAGGTTGGGAACCACTGCATTAGTTCATCGCGTAAGTCTTTACATGCAAAATGATTGAACAAGTTGTCATAATATGTCAAACATATTTCTAGACATTTCCATTAGACTTTTTTTCTAAATCTGTCCTGAACTGGTAAATTGCTCCCTGCTGAATCTTGACTTTCTCTAATGAAGAGAAGATATTTGTTCTGATGTGAATGAGAATTTGTGGCCCAACAGACCAGAACATCAGGAGGTGTAGGAAGACTGCACTGTAACTCCTACAGCACTGCATGGACAGTTTTCCTAAGGAGATTGTCCTAGGTTCACATTTCTACTTATGTTTTTTTTTGTTGTTGTTGTTTTTTTCTTTGTGATATGCAGTGCTGTCTTTTCTTTACTGTATCGCAACGACATGGTCTGTCAACAAATTACAGTCCAAACAGCCAGAGCGTAAATGTGAATCTTGTCCAGTCTCTTGCAATCAATCTCCCACATACACTGAGGTGCAACTTACTGTTCACAATAATTGTCATCAAAACTTAAAGCTATACCTACTGATGTGGCATTTCTCACAGCACTTAGTAAAAGTTTGAACATGAACAACCCGCCTCCCTCCAAAGACCCGCCCCCTTCCCTCTGCCTGAGCACTGAGGCTCCTCCTCCTCTCATCTGATGCGCGATGGAAACAGAGGAGGAAGCAGAGGTGGAGGTCCGGTCCGTTTTGGCGTGTCTGCAGACCCCTCCCTCAGTAACGAGATGCATCATCCACCTGCCGCGGGCCCGGGGCTCCTGTTCCATCAGTAGACCTGGTCTGTGCAGTACTGGGTCAGTGTCTTCACTGCAGTGCCCAGGGGATGGGCGCAAGCACTATGAATGCGCGGCCTCCGCGAATTTTCCGTGGACATTTGAAGTTTCATAGTCCATACAATTATCATCCTACATAATCCTACACTGTGTGACACCATGTACGTGTACCTGTATGAGTCCCACCGTCATAAAAGCTGAGCTTTATGCAGACCTGTTCAGTCCAGTACAGCTGACTTCCGGACTTTTATCTCCATCCTTCATTCATCAGACTCCCATTTCTTCCCCTCAGTTGTTGTTTCTGTTCATAAATCCATTTTTTCCCTTCCACATGTGCATGTCAGTTCTATCCAAACACATCCTAGACAGTAGACTGTGGTCAGTGACAGGAGAAGCAGCGCCAGTGAAGCGTCAGGTTCAGAGGTACATATATCGGATGTGAGACAGCGATAATGGATCGGATGCTGGACAACCGTAATGGATGATTGACAGGAGGCTCAGTCAGGTTCGGCCAATTATTTTATTCGGACCGACTAAAATGATTGGTCAGACTTTTATTAGAAATATATGAGAATTAAACATTTTTGAGTTTCAATACCTGGTGGATTTCTTTTACATTTTAGTTTGACACACACTTATTAGGAGCATTTTAAGATGACAAAAGAAAAGTGTAAAAATGCCACATCATACGGTATAGCTTTCAGCCATAGTTTCAGAGCTGGCCCACCCTATAAACGACTGTTTAGGGCCCCTCAGCCACCAGGGGGCCCCAAACTTCTGCATCATGTCATTTGATTTGTTGATGATCTGGCAATGCCAAATAGTGAAAACGGTAATTGTAATGAGAACTTGGCAACCCAGGATGAAGCGATTCATCAGTTTGTTGGAGCAAGCGGTTTCACCATATCCAAATGATTATACCCGTCGGGTGCCGATAAACGTAAGAAGAAGTTGAAGAAGAAAAGAAACGATTCTCTCAAAGTAGTAGTCCTCTAACTCTCCAGGCCCACTCCACTGCTGTATGGGCCCCAGAGTAAAACAACCAGTGGGATTGTAACCCTTTTAAGATGAGTGGTCTAAGATGTGCCTACCTCCTGCCACTTCACCAGCTGCAGTGCACCAGCCCCTTATGGCCTTACTGACAGGTGGTGAGGGCATCAGAAACTGGGAAAACCCTGACCAGGATACAAACCCTAGACTCCTGCAGTCAATATTTATTACCCCCACCAAGGAGGTTATGTTTTCATTGGGGTTTGTTTGTTTGTTTGTTTGTTTGTTTGTTTGTTTGTCTGTTAGCAAGAGAACTCAAAAAGTTATGGATGGATTTTGATGAAATTTTCAGGAAATGTTGATACTGGCGCAAGGAACAAATGATTAAATTTTGGTGGTGATTGGGGGGCTGATCTGCCTTGGCGTAGGTCTGCGCTCTCTGAATGCTTTTCTAGTTACAGTCTTTATTGTTTTACTGTCACTGTGTTCAAATAGAACACATTGGTATGTATGCTTTTGAAATGAATTAGTGTCATAATTCAGAGTGAAATTATTTTGTGTTTATGGATGTATGTTATGGTGGGGGGGGTGGGGGGGGGCAACTTGTCTTGCTTAGGACCCCTACATGAACGGGGCCGGGCCTGCATAGTTTACATCAGAACATCCCTCCAGAGTACACTGTTATATTGACAACATGACTAAGCAGTTGGACTGTCTGTCTGTACACAATGACACGAGGACTTGTTATTCTGATGACACAGACATGTTCATTGACACAAATATTTACTTTTGAGAGATGAACTAAGGATGTTGAGCAAGAGACTGACTTTTGCAGGTAATCCATGGTGTTTTGCTATTTGTACGGATTATTTTGAGAAATGCACTTGTTTTGCAAATGTCGAGGATGATTTGAGAAATGCACCAAAGCGACTGAGAAAAACTATAGTTGTGAAAGCTTTATATACAGCACTGTAGGCTATATATAAGTTTCCTTGTTTTTTGTTTATGTGTTTATATTACAGTATATTATACTGTATTTTCTTTTTACCCTGATGTGTGTTACTTCGTGTGTGTGAATTGAAATGGTTACAATTTCCTTGGTAGTATGAGTGCAATGTGTGATGTCAAACCTACTGTTAACGTAAAATTCTTTGTTTTTCCCAGTTTTATACACAATTGCATTCTGTTAGCTAGACAAAAGAACCTAGTCCAGTAACCATTGTCAATGAAGGACTGGGCTAAGACCGAGAGGTGGAGACAAGGGATATTTCAGTGCTCTTTTGCCATACGGACTAAACATCTAAACATGTGGACTTGCAGTGCTTACACAATACCAAAGGGATAATGCATTTTGGGGGTACTGACTATTTATAAGAGAAAGGAATTCAGTTTTGACACATGAGTGAACTGTTTTGGGAGAGATATGCGCTTTTGCAGGTGAACCACAGACAGTGTTGCCAGATGGGAATTGACAAATTATCGTACCAGAATCGTAAAATTTTTGTATTTTGAGGAAAACTAGCTGCATTGTACCCATGGTGCCATTGTGTGTGATAAGTGCCAATACATTATTGTAAATGCAGCCTTCACATTGTAGCATCGTCTGCTAGCAGTAGAAATTTCATGAACGGCAGCATAACCACTTCCGAAAATGGAGTATGGCGGCAGGGATGAAGAATTCAAAGTAGAGAGAGGCTAAAATCGCCCAGCATACCTCACAACATTTGAATACGGACATAAAACTGTGCCTAGTAGATAGTCAGGTAATGTTTCTATTCATTGTGTAGCGATATGGGGTAACAACTATAAATCAAATATTGATTCTATATTCTTACTTCAAAAAAAGGCAATTCGACTTGTCAATCAAGCACAGTACTTAGCTCCAACAAATCCCCTATTTATCAAATTAAATGCTCTAAAACAGGGGTGTCAAACTCATTTTAGTTCAGGGGCCAGATTCAGCTAAATTTGATCTGCAGTGGGCCGGACCAGTAAAATAATAATATAATAATATAAAAATAATGTCAACTCCGAAATTTTCTCTGTTTTAGAGCGAAAAAAGGTAATTTACATTAGGAAAAGGTTTACATCTACAAACTATCCTGTCAAAAGATGTGAATAACATGAACAAACTGAAAAAATAAGTGTAATTTTAACAATATTATGCTTCAGTTTATCATTTCCACATGTACATAATAACTTATAGATCACAGTGGATCTACAAACACACAAAACATTGAGTAACAGGCTGAATATTGTTAAAATTGTACTTACTTCTCTAAAGACATTTCAGTTTATTCACATTTTTTTGCAAAATTATACTTTGTTAAATTTAAAAAAAAAAAAATTATACTATGTGGCAAGTTTGGCGGTGATCGGGCCTGTGAAGGCTGAGGAAAATCCGTACAAAATCCCTCCTGTGCCGCAACATCAATCGATCGGACACAGAACGTGCATTATATAGTAGGATGATCGTATATATCTGATCTGACGTTCAGGACCATCTGCTTCAGTCTCTTCAAACAACGCTTTATTCAAGCTGCTGAAATCTTAAACTTTAAGAATCAAAAATTTAAATCATGATCATGTGTCCCTTCAAATAACATTTCACTTGAGTTGCTGAAACCTTAATAAACTTTTGGTTACGTTTCATATTGCCACGCTACGTCGTGTGTCACTCATGCTACGTCTTATGTCGATTGGCTGTAAAGAGGCATTGCATAACATCAGGTGCAGTGCAGGACGTATCCTGTTTGTTTGCTAATAGCCATGTATTGAAGGGGTCAAATTACACTGGTCTACAAGGAAAATGCTTCCAGAATAAAAGTAATGAAATTTTACTACATGAGAGTCACTGATAAAGAAAAATCAAGTCCAAAATGCTGGTTGGCTCAACTTTCCAAGATACAGCCTTGGGTCAAAATGTGAAATTCAAGAATTAACGAGAGAATGGGTTTGACTCAAAAGGAATATTTGTCTCAGAGCTACAAGATCTACTTCAAAACACTGTCTGCACATTAGAATACATTCACTTTACAGGTTCTATTTAGTGGAAGATTTATAAAACTATTATATAAATGTACATAAACCAATATATACAGGGTGGGGAAGCAAAATTTACAATGAACATTTAGTTGTTTTTTCTCAGCAGGCACTACGTCAATTGTTTTGAAACCAAACATATATTGATGTCATAATCATACCTAACACTATTATCCATACCTTTTCAGAAACTTTTGCCCATATGAGTAATCAGGAAAGCAAACGTCAAAGAGTGTGTGATTTGCTGAATGCACTCGTCACACCAAAGGAGATTTCAAAAATAGTTGGAGTGTCCATAAAGACTGTTTATAATGGAAAGAAGAGAATGACTATGAGCAAAACTATTACGAGAAAGTCTGGAAGATACTATTAAAGAAGAATGGGAGAAGTTGTCACCCGAATATTTGAGGAACACTTGCGCAAGTTTCAGGAAGCGTGTGAAGGCAGTTATTGAGAAAGAAGGAGGACACATAGAATAAAAACATTTTCTATTATGTCAATTTTCTTATGGCAAATAATTTCTCATGACTTTCAATAAACTAACTGGTCATACACTGTCTTTCAATCCCTGCCTCAAAATATTGTAAATTTTGCTTCCTCACCCTGTATGTGTAATAACACTTAATCATTTACCTTGAAAACATCAGCAAACCGGCACTTTTGTCATTTATTTTCCAATTAATCTAATTAAAATACGTAACATTTATCACATTTAATCTCTGAAGCAAATCATTTCTAAAAAAAACTGTAGACCAGTGTTATCATACATTATGGGATTTTTGGAATTACTGATTGTACATCGTACAAAGTGTGAAATTATTGTACAAATATGATAATTATCATACGTCTGGCAACGCTGACCACAGAGTTGTGCTGAACCATCCGGGTTTTTTTGACAAAAGAGTGTTATGAACCTGAAGAAATGAGCCAAAGCAATTGAGAAAGATCTTTGCCTTTTTGGTGCCACTGACTATTTTTATGGGAAAGGAATTTAGTTTGAAGCATGAGTGAACAGTTTTGGGAGAGATGTGAGCTTTTGCAAGTGAGCTATGGTGTTGTGTGAAGACTTTTTTTGCCACATGATCGTAGAGTTTCGAGAGTCTAATTTCTGTTTTTCGAGAACGGAGCCAAACCAATGGAGAAAAACTGTAATGCGTGTAAATGGAAGTTTATTCTCTCTGCAGCACATCCTGGGTTTTGTCCACCTGGGGTAAAATCCAGCAAGATACTTTATCTTGTATTTTGGATTAAGTTTTGATATCTCAACTTCAATGACCTCTGCAGTGTGGCTTCAGTGAGTTGTTTTAGTCTTATATGTGAATTATTCAGGTCCAGTATAAATAGAGCTGCTCGGTGAGTGGGCCGCTGGGTTAAACTGGCTCTCAGTGTGAGCCTCAGAAGGTGAGCTGTAGTTTTAACTCAGCAAACACGGATGAGACCAGAGTGCCATGCTGCTCCCTCCAAGAGCTGTCAACACAGCTTTGTTGAATGATTCATACTCTCCTCTGTCTGCCCCTGTGTAGCAAACAGAATGGACGATGTCTTAGTACAACACAGTACTTCAAACATGTACTACGGGCTAACCCCTCAGGCCTGTTTTCTGGCCTACACACATACACCCAGACTTCGAATGTTTGATGTACATTTTAAGCCCTGACATTCCTGTAGGATTCACATGAAGCCTGCTAAATATTTTCATATGAAACATTAAAAATGACTGACTCATGAGCCACAGAGATGCAACATGCAGCTAATAGAGTTATATTCCTATCATCGGCAACATTTTACAAATTACCTTTTTGGGAGTATAAATAAAATGAAATAAAATCTTTGTCAAGCTTAGGTTTATTCAAAAAACTTACAAAAAAAATGGATGTGCCAGAAACAGCAGTGTACTCATGTTTAATGCTTGTATAATGTTTATCTGTTTCTTTGCTTTAACCTGATTATTTTCTTTCCTATACCACAGTTTTGTATGGAAAATGTCATCGTCTCTCCATTCCTCTCTGTATTTTAACTTTTCATAAAAGCCCATCTAGGGACTGGTGCTGCAAATTAGCTTTTGCTGTAAGCACTATGATGCATGCATGGGATTGCTGTGTTGCAGTTGGTCTATGTCTTTTGTATCTGTCTGTATCAAATAAACCAAATAAATAAATAAATATATGTATATGGGTGCTTCTATGAAACTGGGTTTATTTTGGTACCTGGCACTTTACCAGCTTTTTAGACCCAATAATAAAAGAGAAGTTTAGACATATTTTCTCCTAGGATGTACCTAATGATGACCTCAGATAAATGCAAAAAAATGTATACTCTTGCTCTAAGCCATCCCAAAATGAATTAATTTTTAATAAAATATTGGGGCCAAAAAATAGGACCAAAATTGGGACAGGGAAAGCTACCTAGGTGTCAGTGCATTTGATCTGGAAAACATGGCTTTAAATGTCTCATATTCCACGATAAATAAAGACACTGTGTTAAATTTGATGATCCTAGTGGGTTTTCTAATCCAGACATGTGGGTTTTTCATGAATCAGCAGTCTCATTCCAGGTTTTGTGTGTAACCCATTGTGTCCACTTGCATTACATGCAGAACCTGCCCATTTAAACACATAAATTGCAAGTGATTTTGCGACAGTGGCCATTTTTGTGAAACACTCTGCCTTGCATAATTAGTTTGATTCCCAAGATTAACATGAGAGAATAAAAAGATATTCCAAAAAATAGTGGCTTGTAATTTTCGTGTCCTTTTTACTGTTACATGCAGATTTTTGCATAAAATATGTTTTATCTGAAAAATAATTTCTTTTATCTCAATAAATATTTATTTTTAAAATAGAGCCAAAGTGCTTCCAAACTTGCTTCATAACATTAGTCTACATCTGGTTTGAATTTTTAGCCCCCATGTCCTGTTTTTGGGGACCAGTTGAAGCACCCAAATATAAAACATTTGATTTAGCTGTTATTTGCCATTACTATAATGAGTAATAGAATGAATAATAATAATAAAAAAGATGTGAATGTGAAACAGATATGTTCAAGTTGTCAGCTATTTTTGGATGGTCATTTATTCTGTATGCTTTCATCCACAAAATCCACAAAACCATGAGTACAACCACTGATGGCACTGCCATATGGCTTTAGCTTATCATATGAAGCCATATGCTATAGCATACGATGCAGTAATGCCTGGGGTATAAACTATAGGGGAATTAGAAGGGGCTCGGCTCTTCTTAATAAGACCCCTTGTGAAATGTTGGTATCTCTTAAACATTGACACTGTGCAGTTTTTGCCATGAATCCCAATTTTCCCATATCTACATCATCATCGCTCATTTTTAATATCAGGCTTTTATTGATGTATGATCAATATATGAGGGTGATTCATCATCTGTTCCCTTTAGTGGTGTGTATGAGCTGTAACACTCAGGAATATAATGGTGTATTATTCCGCACAGGAGGGTGGATTAGTAAATGGTCTCGCTCTACCTGCAATAAAGTTTACCACTGTTATTACTGAGCT
The DNA here is from genome assembly GCF_902148855.1 of Sphaeramia orbicularis. Lineage (NCBI taxonomy): Eukaryota > Metazoa > Chordata > Actinopteri > Kurtiformes > Apogonidae > Sphaeramia > Sphaeramia orbicularis. The sequence goes on along the minus strand of NC_043960.1, from coordinate 28,655,114 downwards.
GTACAGCACCTTTCATGCTCTCCTTTTACTCTTCTTCATGCCTCACACAGCAGTGGCTTTTTTTCTTCTTACCTCAGTAGAAAGAATATTGATACATAAATCTAGTGCTTGATAAATATACAATGTCATTATTGACCATGAAGAAGTGAAAAAGTAAGTTTTCCTCAAAGACATTTCCATTTCATTCTTTTTTTTATTAACATTTCTTTTCTTTAACCCATAAAGTCCCAAACAGCCACTGGTGACCAGAAACATCTACTGATATAACATTTTTAATAGCCTCTGATCCACCAATCCTTTCAATACATGTAAATAAGTTCAAGTTCAAGTTGACTTTATTTGTACCCGTGGGTAGATTTGTTTGCAGTAAGCTTTCGCTCACTGCCGGTCACTGCGTGCGCAAGCGCCCAACACAAATCCTTCGGAAATTTCAGTGAAGAACAGAAGATAATGCAAAGCACAAATATAAGACACCGTACAGTTTCACACATTGTACGTGGACACATGTTGGAATTTTTCATGGATTTGAAGGGAGTTGGGGGACAGCGTGAACATAAGGCTGACAGCAGACGTGAAAATGGGACAATGGGGGTATGGGAGATGCATGAACTGTAATAATTGTGGAATGTGTGTGCAAAGATAAAGAGACTCCAGTGGGGTCACTCTGTTATCAGTTCTTATCAGTCCAGCCCCACTGTTGTCCTGGCCATGGAAGATGTTTTGACTGCAGGGGGAGTAGATTGAGAAGAATCTGCTCCTTCCTCAGCTCTCAGGGGAATACAATTAATTATAATAATATAATATAATAATATAATTGGTGTAAAATGCAGTTTATCATCTTTTCATGGTCATCAGATATGACCCATTTAGATGTTCAGAGGCTCTGTAGTGAACGTGGAAACACATCATCTTCTACAACATTGATTCACCAGTAAAAACTGTAATTTATCACTAGTTTGAACATAAATCAAGTGTGTTCATCCACTGTCAATTATCAGTTAATGACATTTTTTTCCGATAAAGCCACATTTTTTTAGACATAATAATCTTCAACTTTAATTTGAGCTTTTATGAACTTCTACGTGGGCAGTGGTTAGCACTCGTGCCTCCCAGCAAGAAGGTCCTGGGTTCGATTCCAACACCAGTCAACGGGGGGGTGGGACCTTTCTGTGTGGAGTTTGCATGTTCTCCCCGTGTCTGCGTGGGTTCTCTCCGGGTACTCCGGCTTCCTCCCACCATCCAAAGACATGCACTGATAGGTTAACTGGTTAACCTAAATTGCCTGTAGGTGTGAATGTGAGAGTGATTGTTTGTCTCTATATGTTCAGCCCTGTGATGAACTGGCGACATGTCCAGGGTGTACCCCGCCTTTGCCCCTATGTAGCTGGGATAGGCTCCAAGCGACCCCCGTGACCCTAGTGAGGATAAAGTGGGTTCAGAAAATGAATGAATGAATGAACTTCTATGTGATTGGTACATTAAATATAAGAAAATACCTGATTTTCACTTAAAAACAAAAAATGGAGAGGGTGTGTTATAATAAATAGTGATATAACACTTAAGAAAGATTAAATAGAGACACAACTTCATTTTTGTAATTGCCACTGAAGTAGCGCTGGGTTTTTAAGGGTAAATGCTGCCTGCAGTGGGTTGTGAGAGCTGCAGAACACGTCTGTGACTGCTGTCTTCCCTGCATTGAGGACCTTCACATCAACAGGTGCAGAAAAAAAGCCCAGAGCATCATGGACGATACCACCCACCCTGCACATAGACTTTTTACATTTCTCCTATCAGGCAGGAGACTGCAGCACATTCAAGTATGGAACACCAGACTCTGAAATAGTTTTTATCCAGAGGCGGTTAGGCAAATGAACTCTTGTTGACCTTTGAAGCCCTGGAATGCACTTTTAATTGGCATTTTACTGCTGCACACTTTAGAAAATAATAATCTTAGTTATTTATGGGTAATTTTTTAAGGGGGGAGTATTTTTTTATTGTTTTTTTTTTAATTTTTTTTAATAGTATTTACTTAATGCTGCTGACAATCGGGACCTGAGTACAGTGTTTCGTTTCTGTGTATTTTAGATGCTGAAATGACAAATAAAATCTGAATCTGAATCTTTGAATTTGAATCTGTATGTCTGTACAGTTGTGTTCATAAGTTTACATACCCTAGCTAGTGATGAAAGTGTTCCGTTTTTTGCCGGAAATCCTGTTTTTTCCGAAAACTGAGCATATGGTCGGGTAAATTAACTCTTTCCCCGCCATTGACGAGATTTTCCATCAATCCATGTTTTCACTGTTGTACTGTAGTTGGAGCTGTTGCAGATCGTGTGAGTTACTTTCCTTAGTCCAAAAACAAACAATTAAGCAGCTTTTTCGGAAAAATGAAGGACCAGGTGTAAAGTTTTCGAAGTGGAATAACCGGTAACCCATAGCAACACATACAGCACCAGTCGCTCTGAATGAGGAAATGCCGACTCTGCAGGAACCGCACGCAGTTTCAGAAGCCTTAAAGATGATTATGGAGACAGAGTCCGACAATTCAATATATGATGAACCTTTTGGAGACAGTAATGGAAAAATAGAAGGTGAGGGAGATGGACACGGGAAAATGGAGTGGTGAGGGTCCGACATGGAGGTTGGGGGGGATTACAGAGCGACATGGAGACAATGACAGAAAAGAGACATTTATAGTGGACATTCAAGGAGAAGACACAGGTAAGACACTGTTTTATTTGGCTTTAGTATGAAATAAATAAATACATATATTCATACATAAATAAATAACTAGATGTCCATAGAATTATTTCCAGATCAAACACAGCAGGTGGTCCAACAGGAGGACGTGGTGCAGCCAAGGAAAGGACAGAAATCTACAGTATTTAGTGCATTTGTTTCTTTTTTTGTTCTTGAAAATGAGGAATATTGAAGTGTTTATATCAAAAAGCTAAACTAATATGTGGAAGACTTATAACTGATGTATGTAAATGTGTAAAGTTTAGAAGGAACCTGGTGCTTTCGAAGATGTTTTGTCTAAAGTTTGGTGTGGATTCCCCTGACATTTTGTGGAATGATGGGATATCTTAGAGCTGTTTGTTACTATTATTGTTGTTATTATTATTTTATTTTGTGATTTTGAATACAGTGTTACTGTTTGTAAATAAGAAAGAGTCAAAAACGTGGACAGGAAATCAGTTTTATCTTGAAAATCAATATCTTTGAAAAAAAAAAACCCCACAATTTTCTCAGTTTTTAGCTCAAAATTCAATTTTTTTCCTGAAAATGACCAATATTCAAATGTTTATATCTCACGAACGAATGAAGATAGAATAAAATTGTTTTTTTGTGTTTAAAAGTTGAAGTTCTGTTCTTTCTTCTGATGTATTCAGTGTTCACATACTCCTAACACAACATTTTCAGTGAGCCTTCAAAGATTAGTGAATATGACCAATCAAAAATAAGTTCAAGTGGTCCTGGTGTTACGCCCTGGCCTAGGGGTTTACCAGGGCGAACATAATATGCTCACTTTGTCCCCTCCCACCTCCCAAGCACACGTCAGTCAAAAAAAAAACCAAAGTTCACAGTATTTATTTTTTAATCAACTAAAGGAGGGTTAGGGGGGGGTGCGGCTAAAACAACAAACAAAATATCTTCTTTACTGTTCAAAACTAAATTACCTAATCCAAAATAAATTCAAGAAATAAAATACAGAAAACTAACCTAAACTCCCTAACCAAAAAAACAGGAGAAAAGGTCAAAATAAAAGAGCCGACCTCCCTTACCAGAAAAAGGGTCAAATTTACAAAAATACTATTTACAACTATATACAAACAAAGTATCACACAAACACAACGACTGACGATCCCACAGGAACACACGGTTGGAAGATGGCAGGAGGCAAGAGAGAGAGCGAACTGGAGGATCAGGGCCATTTTTAAAGGAGCCGGGCAATCACGCTCCACCAATCAGCTTCCTGTAAAGCAAACAGACACAAAAGGGCACAGCACACCTACAGGACGGGGGAGAACACACACGCTAAACAGAAACATATATGCATATACACGTGAATAAACAAATTACGACCCAGGGTCATAACACTGGCTTGAGGAAACTGATAGAAATGTAGATTTTCTGTCACAGTACATCCAAAAGACAAGCAAGCCAGGTTTGTTACTCACTGAAGTCATTCAGAAAAGTTCAGGTTTTTTTTTTCTTTCCTCACTTTCATCACTACCTAGCAGAATTTGTGATTCTTTGACCGTTTTTCAGAAAGTATGACTGATAATACAAAAACAATTCTTTCACACATGGTTAGTGGTTGGGTGAAGCCATTTATTATAAAACAAATGTTTTTGTTCTTTTTAAATCCTACTGACAACAGAAACTATCCAAATGACCCTGAGCTAAAGTTTCCATCCCCTAGTTCTTAATCCTCTGTATTGGCCCCTTTAACATCAGTCACAGCTTCAAGTCTTTGGTGGTAGTTGTGGATGAGACACTTTATTTTCTCAGATGTTAAAGCTGCCCATTCGTCTTGGCAAAAACACCTTCAGTTCCTTTAAGATTTTGGGTTTTCTTGCATGAACTGCATGTTTGAGACCTCCCCAAAGTGGCTCATTGGTATTGAGGTCAGGAGGCTGAGATGGACACTCCTTCACCCTCATTTTGTTTCTGCTGTAGCCAATGACAGGTGGACTTGGCCTTGTGTTTTGGGTCATTGTCATGTTGGAACATCCAAAACTGTCCCATGTGTATTCTGTCAGGGTATGTAAACTTATGAGCACAACTGTAGATGCACATACAGTGACAAAAACTTCCCATGTAGGGTCAATGAACTCCTAAGAAAGAAACCAGTCTCAGATCTCATTTGAGACCACTGAAAACACGTTTTTTTTTTGTTTTTTTTTTTGTTTGTTTTTTTGGTTTTTTTTTGGATCAAGGTCTTTTTTTATTTTCAGTTTTCAAATCCACAAAAAGAAACATACAACTTAAAAAACACATTTTTATGACTTGCCTTTATGTGATGTTGTCTCTTTTTAATATTTTAATGTTTTTAATGTTGAATATTTAATTGTACCCTCTTTTGGTTATTCATTTATATTGACATACATGATGTTGTTTTATTCCATTCCTTCATTTTGTATTGATCTGACAGTATCCTGTTATTTTATTATTCTTATCCTCTCCACTACGATACATTCAAAGTTAGTCATGTTTTCGTGTTTGCTGTACTTATCTCTTTTATTGTGTTGTGTTGTTTTCTATGTTTTTATTCTGCTGCTGTGCACTTTTGCTTTGTCTGTCAAAGCACTTTGTAAACTCAGTTTTTAACCATCTGGTATCCCGCCCAGCAAGGCCCGTACTAAGCACCAAGTGTGCCTTTTTCGCACACTTGTGGAATAATATTAAAAAAAAAAAAAATTTTCATACTGTTTGTTTTTAATTCTTTTACACTTTTTTCTATTTAATCAACTTGAGCCGTAAATAAAAATGCCAAATACTCAATAATTGTCACATATTTTAACCCTTTAAATGTCGTGTTTGTAATGTAAACAAACCCTTTTTTTGGATGCAAAAAACAAAAAAAACAAAAAAAAAAATTTCAATATACTACATAAAAAGTGAATCACATATTTGATGTTTTCAGCCTTGTGCATGTCAATGATTAACTCCAATACTGGTTAATTTGCATAATTATTTTTGGCGCCAGGTCAAATGTTCAAAAATGCTAGCATCTGTCACCAAGTGTGCGTAAAATGCACACCTATAAATAAACCTATTAAATATTATATATTGATTTATTTTTCTGCTCTAATTTGATTTTATTTTTGTAAATCAAGGTCAGCCCTAATCATACAGATCAAATGGAAGAAATAGTGCATTTTTGGCACACTTGGGAGACAGATGCTAGTCTTGTAATTTTCTTTTATTTACAATGTGCAAATTTTAGTTGGTGGCCAGAATTTTAAAGATCATGCAAAAATGAACAACTTTTGAATTTTAACCTTGTTTAAATTGTGAAAAATAATATGAAGTTTTTTAAAATGAAGTGCAAAGTGTGCCTTATCTACCTAGTGTTGCAGTACCGATCTCAAGTACTGTAACTTCAGGGGATGTTACTCCTAAAGCCTCATATTCGCTGTGCAGTCAGATGTTCAGTATGAGCCGCTGAGTCCAGGTGTGGTCAGTGTCAGAACGAAGTAAGCGCACACTCAAAGTAAAAACACGCTCTGTCTATAACAACAGCAGGGACTGAATGAAGAGTACAAGAGCTGCAGACAGGGGTAAAGAGCTGTAATTCAAGTGAAATAATGGAGCACTCAAGGTAAGTCATGTTGAGAGCAATTGTCATTATTCCCATCCTTTTTAAACTGAGTGCTAAAATGCAAAGTGAAGGTAGGCTCTGGAAATAACAAGAATCTCCTTTTAATAATAGAATTAGGAAATATATAACGCCATTGTGTAAGCCGAGCAATGAGATCCCAAATGAGGCTCATTAATTCTGAAAAACTGATGGATCTTTAAAGGTAATGGAGTAATTCTTCCTGTGAATAGTCCATTTAGAGAAAAAAAGGTAGAGAGTGGGTGAGAGAGAACAGAGAGAGAAGTAGAAAGAATTCAGATATAGAGAAGTACCTGTCAATGCTGACAAATGTGAAGAGACAGACAGACTTAGGAAGAGCGGCTTTGTAACTCAGCATTAAAATGTCATCATTAAAGGGCATTTCTTTTAGCTGCAGATATAGAATCATTATGTGAAAATAATAACTTTAGTAAATGGATGTGCGTTTTCTATAAAAGCCAGTGGTTCTGAAAAATACAATCAAATATTTGCATAGTGCATATAAAGACTAAATGTGTTCTCTTTTGTGTTTAATGATGGCCTTTTCAGATCCATAATTCCATTCTACAACTAAAATATAAAAACACTAATGCGGGTATTTTGCAAAATGGATATTTTTCTCCATATAGGGGCCTCCTGTCTACATGCACCTGAAACATCAAACATCAAACTGAGTATAAATCAATGTACGATCTGCAGTAGTAACACATTTGGAGACGATCTGAACCTGTGTTATGGACAGATTCACATAATGAAAAGAATACACTTCAATAACCTGAACCAACACTTGAGGTAACTTAAGATTACAACTTCTGTCAGTGTTGTTTCTTACCTTCATAACTCACATTGTCTGATGTCTGCTGTTTTAAGTCAACTGTAAATAATGGTTTGTCTGAGTGTGTAGATAAGATAAGATAAGTTTATCTTTATCACAGCAGCTTAATAATACGGAGGGTAGCATAGAATAAGGATAAAACAAACAAAAATCATCTATAAACTGTACAAAGTATGTACATAGAACTACTGAACACAATAAAACACAATAAAATACAATCAAAAGTATGATAGAAGTGAAGATATCTCACAAAAACAAAATACAAAAATAGACAAAAGTATAGACTTCCTTTTCAAGTGTTTTAATAACGAGGCCTGGATGAGAATTTAGGAATTTCTATGACTAAAAATGCAGAATTAAAGGCAGCTTGACCCCATCTGTAAATACAAATGGCCCATTCTAAGGTAATGATGAAATGATTCTTGTTTTCAGTTGATTATATACTGATGAAAACATAATCAACCAGGGGCTCGTTTCTGGGTTAAATAGTGAACGCAGCCGTTTACGTGCCCCTCAGCGCGAATGGAGAATGAATGATGGGTCGGCGAATGCAGAGGCTTAACGAACACAAAATCCGTTTCTGCGCTTGTTGTGTTCGCTAAGCCATGGTTCGCTCACTATTTGCATTCAAGGGTGCGCTAAACAGGTGCGTTCACTATTTAACCCAGAACAACGCCTCCGCTCCCACTGTTTCCAGTCATCTGATGTGACAGCATTATGGTTAGAATGAAGAACTATTATAGGCTACCTGTGAGCCCAGATCTGTGATCTCCTCCCTTCCCCTCACCTGTCTGGATGGACCTCCTCACCTTCATCTGACTATAGATGGACCCCCTCAGCTGTCTGCATGTACCCCCCCACCCCAAGCACACACACACACACACACACACACACACACACACACTCAACTGAACTGAATTATTTACACATATATATTGTGTGTCCGGCTGAGGATGACCCCAGTTATTCTGCACTGGTGACTTTATTAACAGAACTCTAAATGGTCACTGTTGGTCGTAACCACGGCAACAACAGGACAAACAGATTGTATAGAAAAACTGAACGCTGTGCTGTTCCTCTCATCCACTCATATCTCATTACGTGCGTGCACAGACACACACACACACATTTCATTGGCTCTGCCCCTATACGGTTCTCATTCATTCATTCATTCATCTCTCAAAGCCACACACACTTTGTCCTAAACTAATCTATATTTATCTATAAATCGATACAGAATAAAATTCAGTGAGCGGATCAGTCCTTACTCGGTAAATTCATTTTTATCAGCACAAAATGTCCATGGGAAAAATCTGATATCATTAAAGATATTGTCAAACTTGTGTTAAAAATCTTCTTTTTCAAATGTAAATAATACTTCAAAGGAAATACATGACAGAAACGAAGTGAAATTAATCTACAAGAATACATCCTCCTTCTAATGCGGACCTCTGAGGTCTGCGTTAAAATCAGCTCTTTAGTGAGGAACTGGGTGAGCGCACACTTTTAACCAACTAGCCCAGAAACGGGATAGCGCATTTTGCGTTGCGGTTAAGGAACTAACGAATGAACGCATTTTGCGTTGCGCTAGTTGTTAACGAACAAAGAGCGAGCCCAGAAACAGGATAGCACTAAATGCATTAAATAGACGCATTTTGCGTTGCACTGGGCTTAATGATTTAACGAACTAATGCAGAAACGAGCCCCAGGGTCACTTCCATTATAGACAACTATTTCATCTGCAGTGAGTTCTATATGGTTTGGTTCTGTTCAGGAACCTCTCAGTCCTCCATACATGGAAAGCCTAAGGCAGGGAGATCGGCAGTGAGACCGAAGTCCATGGAACAGATACAGAGCAGACCTCAATGACAACGATATGACATTGATAAGGTCAGACTCAGCATGAAAATGAGGCGCTGGTTTGGGGGCTTGTGTGCACAGGAAGCAGCACAAATATGGTGCCCAAGTGAGATTTTCCAATTGTATCCACAGAAGGGGATCTGCTGAGCCATCAGCTCATCAGATGGCATTGAGGTCAGCGGCTGCTTATCATCAACTAGAACTGTAAGACTCACTACATGGTCTGTCAGAACTAACACTATACTCAATTTATGAATATTATGATCCATTTCTTTAAATAAATCCCCCTAAATCCTACATTCAGCACCTTTAAGCCCCAAATATACTGTACTTCCCATTGTGTGTGTGGTGAGTGTTCCAACTAATCTTGTTGATATACTGTATATTTCACATGTAGTGTGACTGGAACACAACATTATAACAGTATTCATGGCAGTGATGTGTGGTGAGCTTCATGGCTGATGAGGCACTGACTTTTTCAGAGTCAGATCTACAAATATATGAATCCAAAGAGTATTTTATTTACCATTTGATTGGCAACAGTTAACAGGTTAGGTTTGGTATCTCATATCAGTATTCTTCACACATACATACGAGACGCTTGAGCTGCATGATTTAGGCCAAAAATAAAAGATAGATAGATAGATAGATAGATAGATAGATAGATAGATAGATAGATAGATAGATAGATAGATAGATAGATAGATAGATAGATAGATAGATAGATAGATAGATAGATAGATAGATAGATTTACATCATTAATTCTCAAGGGGAAATTCAAAATACAAAATGCGGTCGCCGCTCCACAACAACAGTCATACCACATCAACAATCAATAAACAGATAAATGCAGAGTATAAGAATAGGTTAGAAAATCCCAGTTTTTTCCTCTAAAAACTCAATTTTCGGATAAAACTACAAAAGACAACAGAAGTCGGCATGTTGTTTTCGTGTGCAATGCAACACGCTGCTCTGTGATGGTACCATGGAATCACCAAAAATTCCATGATGGACCCTCAGAAGATATACCAGTATAAGTCAGTGACAGGCATCAGTTGTGTGTGCGTGCGTGGACCATGTCAGATGAGTGATCCCCATGCAGTTATATTTAAACTGGGGGATCCGTGCGAGGAGGAGACCAACCCAGGACACACTAGAGCAGGGGTGTCAAACTCATTTTCTTTCAGGGGCCACATTCAGCCCAATTTGATCTCCAGTGGGCCGGACATGTCAAACATTCACTAGCAACCAAAATCATTTACTGATATAAAACGTTACATACCTGTTGATCCACTAATCCTATCAAAACATGTAAATAATTGGTGCAAAATACAGTTTGTCATCCTTTCATGGTCATCAGATATGACCCATTTGGACGTTCAGAGGCTCCATAGTCACTGATTCATAGGCATGTGACAAGCTGACACTGTGCATATAAGCAATACAGGCAGATTATTTTTGTGAATATGTGTCATACAACTACAGCCACCTGCACTATTTTATTTTATATATATAATGTACACACACACACACACACACACATATATATATACATATATATATATATATATATATATATATATATATATATATATATATATATATATACTGTATATTACAGCCCGACCAATTAATCGGCTGATTATAGCGTATCACCAATTAATCAACATCGGCCAATATGTAGGCGATGTTGCCAATATATCATTATATTATTATATACTTTTTTTTTTGCTGCGCGTAGATTCTGTCGCTCGCTGCTCCTGTGTGTGTGTGTGCTGGCCGGAGAATAAGAGGAACTTTAAAGCGAGTTCGTTTCACTTTCACTCCTGCTCAGACAATGACGCTATCACCCCCCACACACACACAATCACGGACCACCCCCCCCATCCCCCCGCTCGTGCGCTCTGACAAGGATGGACTGCTTATCCCCCCCCCGCTCCAAAAATCACGGACGCCCCCCCTCGTCTTATGAAGTATTCGCTCCCCCCACACACACCCATGTCTATGCACTTCCTGTCTACCTCACAGTTTCATTCTGCCAGCAGGCCTGGGTGTTAATAGTGTAGGGGAGACTGGGAACAGTTGTAACACGGGTCAGTTGTAACTCTTGCTATTGCTCCAATCAGGAACAACTTAGGACTCACCTAATTCACTCTGCACATGCTCAGTTTAGTCCTTAGTCCACATAAGAAGTTGTAGTGCCGTGAGGCAGACACATCAAAATTTGTGAGTGAAAACATAATTGTGTGGTCAGTAATATTTTTTGCTCTAATTATTTTTGTGATTGCATAATTTGCATTTGAAAGTTGTGTAAATTATATTTGTGAGATAAACAAAGATTTATGCAACTGTTTATCCACCTGTACACAATTATCTAATATAAGATTATTATATCCTGTGTAGATCAGTGTTCCTATGTCATATATCGGCCAATACATCGGTTATCGGCCAATATTGGATATCTGCTTTTTTTAGCCCCCAATATCGGTATCGGCATCAGCCCCAAAAACCCCATATCGGTCGGGCTCTACTGTATATATTTCTAATGTCTCTATGATTGGTTGAAAGCTTTGTCAGTCCCCTCCCTGTTCAGTGAAAATCACATATCTGCAAATATGCTGATGATATTGACACTGACTATAATCAACTGACATTTGCACAGGAGTTAAAACTTCCTCCTCAGGTTAAAATAACTCTGTTTGAGCCTGCATTTTTTATAGGTGATGATAGAAAGGAAAGAGAAATGACATGCAACAAATGTCCCCGGATCGGGGAAGCGAACTGGAAGGACTGCAGTTCAAGATTGGTAAGTGTTCCGTCATAAGTGTCAGTGGCCAGAGTTATATGACTGTGTTTGGATTCATCACTTCTAGGAGAAGTCGAAGCCATTTTTCAAGGTTAAAAAAATGAAATATAGGACAAACTGAAATTTGATGTGATGACTACCTACATTCAATGGATCACCAAAATGATTTAAAGGGGCATTAATGTCCATACTAAGCACATAAAATCCATCCAATAACTTCAATTTCAGTAGGATACATCCTCTGGGAACTAGGATTGTAATTTAGTAGCACTTGATGAAAAATTGGGAGACCACTGAAGTCAGAGTGATTCATTGTAGTATAGGTTCTGTCAATGTTACTACAGAACTGACGAATGATACCGTAGTGGTTGTGATAGTTTGGTGCAGAGAAGTCTAATGGACTGACTGAGGACTGCTGCGTCCATAAAGAAAGACCACTAGCATCTTTAGCACCAGATAAAGATGTGTGTATGAATATTTAACTGGAGCAGAAACAGAAAAAACAGACAAGTTGTAGTTTTGTGTGAGGATCTATGATGTAGTCATAGCAGAAAACATTCATGAAGTATGTTTCATATTGATTTTGAGAGGGACAAATTAAAAAATCTGTAGCTGTGTCTCAGAAAAGATGTTCAGATGTTGCTGAAATGTAACGGTAAGTGCCACTATATCAAAAAATCATGTACACAAAGATTAAAAAAATAAACACTGGTGATAGGCAAACTGATGAACACAAGCATCAATAACCTGCCAAAAATATAAACAGTTCTATCAATAAGGGCAAGGACCTCAGCTCCAAAATGAAACAAATATGGAAGTATCTTGTGTTGTAATCCCAACAAACAGCCAATGATTAGCGCCAAAAAAAAAAAATACTTAACTTAAATACTGTGTCAGTTTTTATTTAGACCTTTTAATAAAACATCCTGATCCTTTAACCAGATCTGAGGCAAATAGAAAGTTTAACCCTTTTCAACGGCAATCTCTCCGGTGTTGCATTTTGCATTTTACAGCATTTAATTTACTGTAACTCCTGAACCGTTTACGGTATCCACAAAATTCAAATGCCACCATAAAACTGAGATCCTGAGCTTTCCAACACTTTATAAGACTTAAAGGCAGCAATGTTTAGAATTACAAGTAGAAAGGAACTGTTTCAGAGACTTCCACACAGGCTAAAAAATGCCTGGAAATAACAAAAAATATGAAGCCATAATATGGATGCTGAATGTTCAAGACCTAAAAGCATGTTTGAGTAGATGTAAAATCTCAAAAAGTTTCATTATGGACATTTACAGTTGTTTCAGCTAATAAATATGCTAATAACTTCAAGTCCAGTTTTTCTGTTTTACTAAAACACACTGTTTTGAGCATTTATTATTTATACTAATGACAACTAATGGCCAGATATTGAAAGTTAAGTTCTTCCTGAAAACAAAGGTGCAAAAGAATTGGCAAACAAGATATTTTCTGACACATTTTTTGCAAAGAAAACATGAAGACACCACAGCGGTCTGTGAAAATGGCAGTCTTAAAAGGGTTCATGTCGGTTTTGTTTACATGTTGCTGACCTCTTCTAGGCAGATTTTCAGAGGTGGAGTGTTATAAAGGCATCCCAGAAGAGGAAAGGTTATGTGTTTTGAGTGATTTAAGGGTTGTTGAGGATGAATGGCATTTTCTGATTTATTGTCCTTTATATCATTATATCAGAACAATTATGTTTGAGAAAATTCAATGTAGTTTGTTTTGGATGCCTGATGGGGATATGTTAAGTTGGTTATTTGAAAATTAAATACATAGTTTGGCAAGATTTTTGGGTAAGGCAAAGAACTCTGTATCCCAAACTAAAATGACCTTGTTTGATGTTTGTTGTTGTTGGGATGGGTATATGCTTTATGTGTTGGTCATCTTCCTGTTTTGAAGTCCATAGTGTCTTATGATCCTATATGGGCTGGGCACATGAGAGTATGCCACAAATAAAATATTCGTTCATTTATTCATTCAGAGTCGTGGTTTATTCAACATGTTTTCCTGATCGACAACTTCACTGCAATTGTGATTAATATGTTAACAAGATCATCACTTTGTCACATGTAACATTAGCTCCCCTCTGACCTGTTGGGCTCGTAAAGTTCTGGACCTTTTTTTTTCTCTCTTTTTTCTTCTTGCAAAAAAAAGTCATATTGCAAACTAGCTTCAAGTCGCCTGAAAATGGCATTTCAGACAGCAATTGATGACACCACTAAATATATCAGCTAAAATTTGCTTAGAGGTCTTATTTATGTCTTTGTGCATAAGAAATCAATATAAGTGAATCCTCAAAGGAACTTTGTGTTGGTAAATGCAAGTTAAGCAAATTTACAGGATTTCAGTTATGTTGCAACATGTTGATGGTCATATGAACTATGTTTTCAGGTCAAAAATGTCCAATTTCATCACAATTAATGCTATATTTTCATGCCACATGTCATGTCTTTTAGATTCCCCAATTTTTCATACAAGATTCTATACTGCATATCACATGTTTTATTTTTACAGGTTGCAATATGGAGTATGGTGCTGATCCATCCTGCTTATGTTACGCAAATACATACATTAAGAATGTCACACGTCACTTTTTAAATCAACAGTTTTCTAATAATAAGCATTTTTATAAAGAGTATTATGATGATAAACTACACAATAAATAATTATGTTACTAGTTTTTGCACAGGGATCATTTCTGGAAACGGTGACATGGCTGCCGAGCATCAGTATGATGGGATCCGTAACAACCATGTCACATCCGTCCACTGCCACATTTTGTGTTTTTGTTCAGCTGTTATTGTTTTAGATCCACAATACTAACATTTATGAATAAGAGGATAATTAGCAATAGTAAGTCTATAAGTTTATTACTAATAAAGTACTGGTACTGACCAGAGCATCATGGGTAATGTCACGTCCATCCACCAGCAAAAGTTTTCACATACAGGTGCTATTCAAAATCCAATATTTCTGAAGATATAGCTTCCATTGTCAAATAATATCAGTAGTCTGTGCACAAATGTATTAGCATTATTTCAACACAGTTCTATGCATTTCTTACAACTTTTATTTTATTTTATTTTTTTTTTGACAAAAATGGCCACTCATTTGACCCCCTAAGTAAATTTTAGCCGATACACAATGCATGATCAAGGCTATCTGAAAGATCAATTGTGTGACACCTTCCCAAGTCACCATGGAGAAACAAGATTCTGTTCAGTTGTAA
This sequence comes from Sphaeramia orbicularis, assembly GCF_902148855.1. Taxonomy (NCBI): domain Eukaryota; kingdom Metazoa; phylum Chordata; class Actinopteri; order Kurtiformes; family Apogonidae; genus Sphaeramia; species Sphaeramia orbicularis. The sequence goes on along the minus strand of NC_043960.1, from coordinate 28,640,013 downwards.
TAAATAACAAAGAAGTGACCATATTTAGTAACTGGACGACTAAGAAGGAGATTTTGGACACAATGATACTCAGAGCTAAACAAGTCTACCTAATAAAAACCATTACATCAGTAGCAGTTTCAGTGTAAGCCCGGCACGTCAAACTCTGTTCCTACAGGTTGTTTCAGGCCATCACCTCTAATTCTGCAACCGATCCACTTTGTCTGCATCTTATCCAACTTGTTTGTTCTGTTTCTCTTCAGTGAGTAATCATCCTGTTTCCCCCTGTTATCCCCTCAGCCTATTTTCTTTTTCCATCAGAAAATGAGCACACAGCCGTCACATTAAGTAGCAAGAAACTGTGCAGACTTCAAAATAGTAGATGCAGATACTGGATTTGCAGATGATCCATTTTGTGCATTTAATTCAGACCCAGAGGTTTTCCCAGAGTGCAGTGGTAATGAGTGCTGCGCTAGCTGGGATGCTGCCCTTGTTAACAAACATTAGCTCATATTTCCCCATCCCTGCAGAATCTTATTTCCTCAACTGATGAAACTTTGTACTCTAAATGTCACCTCTCCTTGGGTGCAGCCCATCCATAGGGGTAGCTTGTAAACAGGCATGTCAGGCAACAGCTTTGGGCCCCGGGATGTTCAGGACCCTGAGGGTTGAAGAAGTTTAACCCACAGCAGTGTCTCCAAACGTGGCAACAGCATATTTATTATGTCCTACTTGAAGCTATTTTTTTGTTCTGTATATTTATATTATTTATACAACAGTATCATGGTTATTATGGGGTTTTTGAACTCTTCCATCTCTGTGTTTGTGCATGTATGCATCCTGTCTTGATTTCAGATGAGAAACCCAGGTACTTCAGCTGTAGTACTCTGAATGTAATGAGGAAACTGTTACTTTGTCTATATCTAATCCTAGTTGCTGACAGTTGTACATTAATGAACAGGTGCTAAGGAGCCTAACATAAGTACAAATAATGCAGCAGCAATGAAGGCAGCTCATTAGTTTTAAGTTTCTGTTGTAACTTTGTCTTCTGGTAATGAGACATAATTATACTAGGCAGTTTAGATAACATCAGTATCTCTTTATGTCTGTACTACAAGCAGTGATGGAAGTAATGCATTACAAAAGTAATGCATTACAGTAACAGATTACCTTTTGCTGTAATGCTGTAGTGTACGGCACTACTAATCAGTTTTCAGTAATATTTTACTCGGTACATGTTCAATAGCGCTTCCGTTAGAGCACACTTTTTGCCCATAATTTAACTGGTCGACTGAATAGAAAACAAAAAAAAAACAAACAAACACAAAATAGTAAGATGTGAGGCCTTAAGGAATCAGAAATGCATCTTTAAAGTTCTATTTCCTGTTGGTCTTCAGCCAGTGGATGAAGACAGCAGAAGACAGTACGATGTCCACATGGACGTCTACTCAGTACTAACCCTAACCCTGCTTTACACAAGCTAGTTAATATGATCCCTGTGAATAGCAATGACAAGGTAAGCTAACGTCTCTATGACTAGAATTCTTTATCGATTCCGGTTTTATCTACCGGCATCCCCTTTTTGAACACGTAAAATGTTGAAAAAAATGACTGCTGGGATTCAAACTGCATAGACCATAGCGTTACTTAAGGCAGCCATACACTGTGCGATTATTTCAATTGTTGCGCGCAGCTCCATCTCAAACTGTGCGAATCAATCATAAAGTCAGGCTCACGATTCATGTTCTCACACTGTACGGACCGATGCTCGTATGCGACCTGACTGCTCACACTGTAGGACCATACACCAGAGGACGCACCACACGTTCCAGTGTTGTATCTGGAAATACAACGTTAAAATACCAAGGAATTCGTAAGTGCGTAGACGATTGTGTATTGGCGTGAGTCACGAAATGGTAGTGCTAAACAAAAACCAACGAGCTGCTTTGGCAATATGTGCCATTATCTGTGAGGAATCAAAAAAGAAGAAAAGATGACGACGTGTTTGGTGCAGGAATTGGTTGTCCAGACGTGGACAGTATGAGCTGTCAATCCTACAGCGGGAACTAGAGGTAAGCTGCAAAAGCTAAACTGCACTAGGCCAATAGCCAGCTACTGTAAGCTTAGAATTAGCTTACAGTAGCAGGCTATTATTGAATTCGCACATGCGCAGTGTAAGAATTTGAGGCCCATCGACTCGTGGCACTGCTTTGACAGTGCAATACCCTCACGAGGAGCGAGCAGGATTTCAAACAGCTCCGTTTTCCTTGCGAACACACAGTTGCTGGTTGTGAGGTGGTCATGAGGTGTTAATGGCTTCTCCTTACCCCGTGTACACTGCACGAAGCACGACACACGATTAGAGGCACATCTGGCCTGATCCCAGAAAGAGTCGCAGAAGTGAGAAATCATTTCTAAAATCGCACAGTGTATGGCCACCTTTACTGAGCTATCCGTCCACATGTACTTCGAAATACAAATTTATGCGTTCCAAGGCTCTCCTGTGTCTTATATTGGGGTGGGGGGGTGGGTTCAACAGCACACAAGCCATTTATGACAATAGTCTGTATGTAACTCAAAAGTAATACAGGAGTCATGTAACACATTACAATTCTAACACAGTAATACTGTAAGGTAAGGAATCACTTTTAAATAACAGTAACAAGTACTCCAGTGTTTTTCAGCTTTGGGGTCAGGATGCCATGTGAGGTCGCCGGGAATTTAAATGGGGTCACCTGAAATTTCTAGTAATTGATAAAAAAAAAAAAAAGACATGACAAACTGTGAAGCTGAAACTGAAGCACTGTGGTACTGTTTATCTTTCAAATGTTCATTGTGGTCGGTTTCAGATGCTGCAGCTCTTTCATAATTCATAGTTTGAGGTATTGTTTGTTCAGTATTAATTGTCAGCCTTGTAAATACAAGCTGGACTGACTGTACATATCCTGACCAAGGAAAATAAAATTCTCACTTTGTGCAGTAATCTACACCTGGCTTTTCTGCCTCCGTCCGTAATAATATACATTATATAGACTAAATGTCATCTAAAATTAACATTTATTTGCAACATAGTGCAGCTGTCCCTCGCTGTTTCGCAGATTTTTTTGGTGTAATTTTGCATGCTTTTTTTTTTTTTTTTACAGCGTATGAACACGCATTGTATTCTGCGTCCTGATTGGCTAAGGGACTGTAGACCATTGTCAGTCAGTCTCCTCTGTGCCGTGTCTTCTGTACAGTACAGAATGCGTTCGGCTTGCCAAATTTACATAAATGTTTGATCGCTAGCAGTGTGACTCTGAAGTGCTGTATGTTTGCAAGTTTTCTTCCCGACAAAACCCACAATGTCGATGAAACGTTCTGCACCAACAAAGGCACCTGAGGTCGCATCCGAAAGGCAGAGGAAGATGCTAACCATTGCACAAAAAGTTGAACTTCTGGACATGCTGAAGGAAGGTAGAAGTTACGTGGCTGTAGGGCGCCATTACAGAATACAGTAATTGTAAAAAATAAAGCTGACTACTTCGCAGATTTTGCCTATTGCGGGTTATTTTTAGAATGTTACTCCCGCGATAAACGAGGGACCACTGTATAGCAAACTATTATATGATCATAAACAAATTAATTTTAGAAAAAAAAGTCTCTGTTTTGAATGTTTGGGGTCACCAGAAATTTGTGATGTTAAAATGGGGTCACGAGCCAAAAAAGGTTGGGAACCACTGCAGTAATCTGTAATGTACAGGGTGGGGAAGCAAAATTTACAATGAACATTTAGTTGTTTTTTATCAGCAGGCACTACGTCAATTGTTTTGAAACCAAACATATATTGATGTCATAATCATACCTAACACTATTATCCATACCTTTTCAGAAACTTTTGCCCATATGAGTAATCAGGAAAGCAAACGTCAAAGAGTGTGTGATTTGCTGAATACACTCGTCACACCAAAGGAGATTTCAAAAATAGTTGGAGTGTCCATAAAGGCTGTTTATAATGTAAAGAAGAGAATGACTATGAGCAAAACTATTACGAGAAAGTCTGGAAGATACTATTAAAGAAGAATGGGAGAAGTTGTCACCGGAATATTTGAGGAACACTTGCGCAAGTTTCAGGAAGCGTGTGAAGGCAGTTATTGAGAAAGAAGGAGGACACATAGAATAAAAACATTTTCTATTATGTACATTTTCTTGTGGCAAATAAATTCTCATGACTTTCAATAAACTAACTGGTCATACACTGTCTTTCAATCCCTGCCTCAAAATATTGTAAATTTTGCTTCCCCACCCTGTATTACAGTTTGGAAGTAACTTGCACAACACTGACTAATATACAAGACACTATTTTCCCAACATGGAGAGCGAAACAAGTCAGGTCAAAGTCGAAAATACTAAAGAAACTTCACTGCATTACTGCTAAAAAATCTAAACCAGCCGCTCCACTCCATTATAACAACCGTCTCCCATCAGTCACAGCTACATATCTTTAACTACCACCACTGCCTTGTCCTCCACGATGGCAGTGACAGACTGACAGTTGTCACAGTGAGGACATGTTTACCTGTTGTCCCATTTCTGGCAATAGATGAACACTGGTAAGACAAATCCATAACATCCTCAGTTCCCTGTGTTTGAAGGGCTTCCTTCAGGGTAGACTTTACTGCCAAGGATGCAGGACGCAGAGGTGGAAAACAACCTTTGTCCCCAGGGTTATCCAGCTCCTTAACAGACAAAATCCTTGGTTCAACGTCCTCTCCTCATCCCCCTGGGGCAACACAGCTTTACTGCACCGTCTCTTATGTTGTTATATTTTGAGCCTCAGGGACAAATAAAAGCATCTGAATTGAACTGATATTGGTGTTTAACAGCACTAAATCCAATAAAATCAATGTGGTTTCTTTTTAGATAGTCCTAGTCAAATGTACAAACAGCAGCAGCGAGCAGTAACTAAATACTAATATTTATCATATATATTTATCATGAATATTATAATCATGTAAATGTCACGTCTTTCATCAAAGCTGAAATTGGCCTCGTAAAGTCATGCTAAACATTTAAAGGTCAACACAGTTAATTATGTAGGTGGATTTAACCTCAGCATTTTACCAGATACACACACAGCACCAAGCCTTTAGTTAGCATTAGCACTTCGTACATGAGGAGCACTGAGCTGCCACTGAAGGCGCTCAGGGACCAGCTCCCACTCATGATCAGTAGTCGGTCACTGGCAGGAGATTTACCTCACATATACCTACCTGCCTTCGACAGCACTGGAAACTAGAAGACCTGGAGGAAAGCCCACACAGGGTGGAAAGACCAGGTAAACAGCAAAGAACAGGCATATTCAGAGTGGAAATGGAATGTAACGTGGACATTTGTAGCTTTAAAGGGAGGATATTTTGCTTTTTTAAATAGAATTATGCATTTTAAAGCATTTCCCTGTGGTCTACATAAACTGTAAATGCTATGCTTGGGTCTGAATTTTTCATTAATTCAACTCCACAGGTCCATCTTCAACCCTATTTCTGAGTAACGACACCAAAAAGGTTGTTTTAAGTGCCGGCCCTTTAAATGCAAATGAGCCACTTCACCCCACCCCCACCCCAGGTTGTTGACTGTAGTGCTCTGTCCTGTTTCTCTGTGCTCATGTTCGTCGGAAGTCTTGACCTTATATGTGTCAATATCATGACATAACTAGAAGCACTCGGAGAGCGCAGACCTCCGCCAAGGCTGATCAGTGCCCCCCCCCCCCCCCCCCCCCCCCCACCGTGGGCCCCCCCCACCCCCGATCACCACCAAAATTTAATCATTTCTTCCTTATCCCATTTCCAACAAACCCTGAAAATTTCATCCAAATATGTCCGTAACTTTTAGAGTTATGTTGCACACTAACGGACAGACAAACAAACAAACAAACAAACAGACAAACAAACAAACAAACAAACCCTGGCAAAAACATAACCTCCTTGGCGGAGGTAATTAGCTATAGACGTAACAAATTAAGAAGGAATTAAAACAGGTTGTGGAAATCCACTCAATTTTTCCAAGAATGAATATAAAAATAGCTTTGCAGCACCTGGAGGGTTGAAGTTCAAACTTTTGGAACTACTAGGGTCCCCAAATACACCCATAAATGGACCAAAGACTAATAAAAGTGGGTTCAGCAAAATATGACCCCTTTAAGGTGGACATGCCAACCACTATGATGATGTAGTTTGGTGTGAAACTGATGTGCATGTAACACAATTAATGTGATCACTTGCACTTCCCAGAATGTTCTTTAAATAGTTTATTCTGGTTTAATCACTCTCTGCAGTATGTTTCTTTGTAGTTTTTTTTTTTTTTTTTTAATCTTAGTTAGATAGGTGAGACAGACCAGTTTCTAAGGTAACGTCTGTAGGTTGAACCTCAAACGAAACCTTTAATTAAAAAGGGATTGTCCTAATATCCTTATATTCTTTGATATGTAGGTGTCAGGGCAGCTTACAGTATATTTGATCAAATAAAACATTCCCTGACCTGACATGAGTCTTATATTGTTTTCATTCAGAATCTTTCAAAAAATGAAAAAGCATTTCCATGTTAAAACAGTTTAACCCATACACTTGCAACTGTCAACTGATCAAACAATTCAACTCACACACATCACAACACAAACCTATATAGCACTATTTTTAACCTAAGCTTCATCAAAGTAGAGGCATTATGCAACATTGTGAGAGATTTGACAATAATACTTAACTGTACATGATCTCTGACATTTAACCAGCAGTGAGAGAGTACATCAAATTATTAAACTACAAAAGCACTCCAAAAGTGCAGACTTCCACCAAGGCAAACCCCCCCCCCCCCACACCGATCCCCCCCAAATTTTATTCATTTGTTCCTTGTGTCAGTATCAACATTTCCTGAAAATTTCATGTGGTGCCAGGCATGAAAACCCCCACCCCTTGCATGTATTGTAGCTTATTCTGGCATCGATCCAGCTGATGTCGTCATGTCTATGTGTGTGCTGATGTCAGCATAGACATAGACAGCACAGACAAATTCTGGCCGTTACAAGTAAATGGGAAAAAAAAGAATTTAAGAATTCATTAAAAATTTGAACTTTGACCTACTTTTCCCAAAATGTAATCACATCTATTCTGGGTCACTGGCAATCTATAAACCCAATTTGGTATGAATTCAACCAATCTTTTTACTGCTAAAATGTTAACAAAGAAACAAACTGAACCAAAAACAATACCCTTTGCCTCTCCTTCGGGGGGTGGGGTAATAAGGAGGAAAACAGAGTAAATGCCAGCATAAATTTTTACAGAGCATGAAGAGAGTGTGTCAGTATTTCCAAAAATATAACTTGAAGCTGAAACTGATTCAGTCAGCCATAAAATTGTGAAGTGGATTTAAAGTAAACTTTAGGAGCATTTTCCAGTTGGTTTGGAGCAAAAATGTTGCAGTGACATTAGAAGGTGCTGCTTTTGTCTCTGTCGCATCTGTAATAAACAAACAGAGTTAATATTTCTGTTTTCCATCAACTGCTGTGATATATTTAATGGAGGAGACCAAGGAATAGTTTGGCTTCATCAGTCCACATTACCTGTTGTACTACCAGCCATGTGTCACACTACATGGAAATATCCAGGAAGACGGCACAAACTTCTGATGAGTCATGTAAAGCAGAATGTATGTGAAAAGGTGTCTCTGTTTTCCATCTAACATAGTAATAATTTTTCAAAAAAGCAATAAATCATTTAATTTTTCTGTTTCCATCAATCATTTCTTGTGCCGTACTTCAAAATGTGCATAAAAATGTACATTTACAAAAAAAATGGCTACTGAATGTTTTGATGAAAATGAATCAGTCATATTTTACAGCATTCACAGTCATCTAAACTGGACTGTCATGTTCGACTGTTCTCCACCTTCATCAGCAAAACAAGTAAGGCAGCAATTTCTTTTGGAGGAAAAATGTTCATATTTCCAGAGCTTAATGACTTAATCAGCAGAATCAATGCCAAGTGAAAACACAACAATCCTGATTATCGTTTGATAAAACAAGATTATCAATCATGCCCCTGATTCCTACACTTTAACCTTTTAATGGTCAAGAGTCATTGATGGTTGTCGATGTATGTTGATGTATGTTTTTGTGATGACACCCATATGAATGTGTCTTAATGACCCCACCCCCCGAAGGGGAGGCAAGGGGTATTATTTTTGGTTTGGTTAATTTCTTTGTTTGTTAACACTCTAGTAGCAAAACTATTGTTCGAATTCATACCAAATTTGGTTTATATATTGCCAGTGACCCAGAATCAATGTGATTATATTTTGGGAAAAGTAGGTTAAAGTTCAAATTTTTTATGAATTTTTAAAATCTTTTTTTCCCCTCCCATTTACTTATAATGGCCAAAATTTCACATCTATAAAAACATCAATTTTTTTCAATTTCCTTCAAACTTGGCACATATATAGAGGCAATTGATATGCTGACATCAGCATATACATAGACAGAATGACATTAGCTGGATCCATGCCAAAATAAGCTACAATACGTTTGAGGGCCTGGCACCACTTGTATTTGATTGATTTATTATCATTTATTAAAATAATATCCTCTGTCTTTTGCATTTTTCAGTGAACATCCAGTATTTTCCTATATTTAATTTACCAATCGTGTAGATGTTCATTAAAGCTAAGAGTAAAATTAAATGTTATTATATCAAAACAGTGGGATTTTTCAGTAAATAAATAATTAACTGAAGATAAAAACAGGTGTCTGTAACCACTTCCGTTTGCCTAACTACATGGGTTTTATTGGTAAATCAATGTTGCAGAGGATGCTGGTGTTTCCATGTTCATTACAGAGCCTCTGAACGTCCAAATGGGTCATATTTGATGACTATGAAAAGATGACAAACTGTATTTTCCCTGAAACATGTAAATGTATTGATAGGATTAGTGGTTCAAATGTTATTAAATGTTTTAGATCAGTGGATGTTTTTGGTCATTGACAGCTGTGTAGGTTTTTGAGGTTTAACTCAAGGTCAAGGGGGCCAATAAAATATTTTTTAAGTCTGTAATTCTTATTTTTTCAGCATTGACAATGATGAAGGATGGTCGATTGTCCTGAAACCAAGAGGTTGAAATCAAGACTGTAACACATTACAATGCTGATGAATGAGCTGAGTTTCACACCCCACATTTTTTTCTGGAATCATCTGCCACTGGAATACGTTGATACTGTAAACTATAGTCGCATCAAAATTCAGCAGAAAAGAACTGCCCTCCACTTAATCAATGCCCCTATTTATGATGGCACCAAATCTTCAGCATGGATATACTGACATAAGTGAACTTTTGCCTTTTCTAGCAGCTGCCAAAGCTGTCAGGTGTTCTGTTTGACAGGAAGTCAAAGTGAGGCAGCAGAAGAAGAGGGGGCATGATGAAGAGGAGGAGGAGGAAGCAGAGCCTGGTGTGAATAGAAATCTGCCAGATACTCTTCCCATCCACAGCGCTGGACGACAGCTGTAAAACGTTGTGGCAGCTCTCCATAGGATGTGTGTTACTCAGAGCCTCAGTCTGCAGGAGGCTGGGCGCCCACTGTGGCTGCCTATGGAAGCAGCTCTGAGAATAAACTGAGGATCAACACTCTGGACACCTCCACTGGAACTAAAGTCTGCTCTTTTTTTTTTTTTTTTTTGTTAACAATTTTGTGTCTTTGTTTTTTATATAATCCAAATTGGAGGAAAACTCAGAGAAGTGTAAGATCGAAACATTTTTCTGCTTAATTTAACCCATAAAGGCCCAGGGCTACTATTGTGGCAGTTCCTGAATGAAATTTTCCCTATAGCTAACCTTTCTTAAGTGATTTATCTCTATTTATTGCCCCCCCCCCCCCCAAAGGGGAGGCAAGGGATATTGTTTTTGGTTCAATTTATTTGTTTGTTTGTTAACACTCTAGCAGCAAAACTATTAGTTGAATTCATACCAAATTGGGTTTATAGATTGCCAGTGACCAAGAATAGATCTGATTAAATTTTGGGAAAAGTAGGTCAAAGTTCTTTTTTTTTTTTTATGAATTTTTAAAATCTTTTTTTTTTTCCCGGTTTACTTATAATGGCCAAAATTTCAAATGTCTGTGGGAGCAAAACTATTGGTTGAATTCATACCAAATTTGGTTTATAGATTGCCAGTGACTCAGAATTGATATCATTATGTTTTGGGAAAAGTAAGTCAAAGTTCAAATTTTTTTAAATGAATTTTTAGAATCTTTTTTTTCCCATTTACCTATAATGGGTGAAATTTCACATCTGTAGCAGCAAAACTATTGGTTGAATTCATACTAAATTGACTTTATAGATTGCCAGTGACCCAGAATAGGTCTAATTACATTTTGGGAACAGTAGGAAAAAGTTCAATTTTTTTAAAAACTAATTTTTAAAATCTTCCACTTTTTCTTATAATGGCCGAAATATGTGCAAGGGGCAGGGTTTGTTCTGTCTGGCACTACTTGTTATAATATTATCTTCTGTATTTTGCATTTTATCAGAATACACCAGGTCTTCTCCTGTATTTAATTTACTGATCATGAAGATCAGATTAAAGTTGAGGGTTATTGAGGGTTAACAGAGAAAACTGGAGAAAACGTGAACTTTTTCAGTCAAATATATCATTAACTGAACACAATCTAAGCATTTCCATCCACTGTCATTCAATGTTGTAGAAGATGACTGTGTTTCTACGTTCACTACGGAGCCTCTGAACGTCCAAATGGGTCATATCTGATGACCATGAAAAGATGACAAACTGAATTTTACATTGATTATTTACATGCATTGATAGGATTAATGGATCAACAGGTATTAAACATTTTAGATCCGTAGATGCTTTTGGTCAGTAATGGATGTTTGGGTCTTTATGGGTTAAAATAAACGGATAGATGACAGGCCACATAAGACAAAAAAAAAAAAAAAAGAAAGCTAGAAGTCTTTCAAAGCATGTAGAACCTTTTATTGGAATTCAGGGATATGATGATGTTTTTTTACTGCAAGAGAAAAGATTTAGAATAAAAGTGTTTGTTGACTGTTCTGGCCTCTGATTGGAAACTTACTTGCAGTGTTTGATGGATATTCCAGCACATTTTTCACAGCTGACATATTTATCTTCTCTTTTCAAAGCATTTCAGAAATGTTTGATGCTTTATGCTAAACTTTAAAAAAAGAGATTTTTTTGTGGTTTGAGTTATTTGGTGTCATCAGGGGGTGTAACATCACAGTTTGGGTTTGTTCTGCTACAGAGGGACCAGTGCACAACATACAACTGATGGCAGCATGAAGTACAACATCACCTGAAGGCATCATCCAGGGAGTTAAAGCCTGGATGCAAGTGGATCTTTGAATCACGTAAATGGCCCCGTGTGTGAATCGAGCTGATCCACTAAAGGACTGCATGGCATTCGCGGGTATAAAAGTGGTGCAAATATGACAAAATTATAGAGTGAATTTTACCTACCCCTGCTGAGAAGATAGCATCAATTTTTCTGCTTGTATCATTGTCTGGTGCAAGCACAGCCTGCAGAGAGATGGCGATAACTGTGGCAAACTCACCTCCCTCAGTATCTATTTTCTTTCTCCAGATCTTGATCACAAGTATAAAATCTAAAGTCAGAAATTAGGGAGTTCAGGTCACTATGCAGACTTTCAAGTACTTAAATACAAGAAGTGCTGATGATCAGACTGCGTAATGACATATCCATATATTGTTATTATGTACAAATACTGTTGTGTAAGAGCAGCAGCTTTACTGACCCTCAAGATCTGATCCTGCCCTACAGTTACAGCTGATGTGCCAATTGCATAAATGTGCACAGACTCTTTTGGGGTTCGGAGATGTCGTAATTCAGATATAGCTGTGATGTCAGACAGAACAACAGTATTAATGTCTCTGCAAAATCACACATATATTCATTGGCACATTATTTTAACAAAGTGGCTGCTGACACAGTACTGTGGCACCAAATATTAGTTTGTCTATTACCACAGAGCCAAACAACATCCTTGTTACATCATGTCTAGACTGGTAACTTGTTACAGCCTGAAAAGTACCAAAGCAAATATCACAAATAGTTCAGACTTAGAGCCAGAGGAGATTTAACTCACTTGATAACATGTTGGACTGCAACGCGGAAGACTTGGGTTCAGTTCCTGGTCACAGTAATGCTTTGTTTTTCTGAAGATTCTGGAAGGTAAGTCCTACATTGATATAAATCAGCCACTGGAACAACGTTCAGAGTGCAGAGTTCGGAGCACAGCACTCAATACAAAGAACTGACACAGAACTGAGAAGTAAAATGGCACACTGCAGCATCGAACATGTAGCTCCGCCCACCTTCTCCAGTCTCAATCTCACTGACTGCACAGAGAAAAGAACACCATAAAACAACATACAGAGTATTTAGAACAATAATTTCTATTCCATACTATATACTATCACTAATTTGTCATTTCTTCCATCAGTTGCCACAGTACTGTGGTAGCAAAATGCACAAAAGAATGCACTGAAGTATACACCATACATCACCACAGTACTGTGGCAACAAGAGGTTAATGAGTTCATGGAACAGTATCCATGATTGGCTCTAGTACAAATGCTAACATTTGATTGGTCTGTGGTAATAGACAAACTGAGATTTCGTGCCACAGTACTGTGGCAGTAGCCAATGCCTTATTTTAAATGCCAGACATTAATCAAACATGTGGCAGACCTGCCTAAGTTACATAAAGGGCCTATTATGAATTATTAAAGATGTATGGAAGTTGGCTCAGCTCAGGAAAGAATTTTCTGAATTTTGACTTTTTTATTACAGCCCAATCAGTGGCTGAAATGTGGAGAAATATTCAAAACATTGGAACTCAGATGGGAAACAAGGGAAACTCAGTGGCCATGTTTGTGCCACCATAACATTAGTGCAAAGTTTTATGTAAATAAAACAGTACTTAACAGTGCTAATAGTGGGAGCAAATGCTGCACAATTAATGGATGCAATCAGTCCTTTGTTGATTTAGCTCATAAATTTGTGAAATTTGTAAAGTCATACGATCACTTTTACCATTTGGTCACCATATGAATAAAAGTCACTTCCTTTTGTGCTGTGAAATATTGATAATCATGATAAAATAGAGAAAAATAAAAATGTTAAAAAATTATTCACTTCATAATTGTAAATGGCTTCACAAATTAAACACAAATAGACCTGACCAGAGTGACCATATGTAAACGAACCACATGATTAGATTTCCTGGTTTAATATTATGACAGCCAGCAAAATCAATGAAATGAATTAAACTAGGCACAACAAACCCCTCCCCTTGCACGTATTGTAGCTTATTTTGGCATCGATCCAGCTGATGTCATCATGTCTATGTATGTGCTGATGTCAGCATATCAATTGACTCAATATATGTGTCAAGTTAGAAGTAAATTGAAACAAAATTGATGTTTTTATAAACATAGCCCATTATAATTAAATGGAAGAAGAAAAAAGATTTTAAAAATTCATTTAAAAAATTTAACTTGACCTATTTTTCCCTAAATATAATCACATCTATTCTGAGTCACCAGTAATCTATAAACCCAATTTGGTATGAATTCAACCAGTAGTTTTGTGGCTAGTGTTAACAAACCAAAGTAAAAACAATACCCCTTGCCGCCCCTTTTAATTTTTTTTTTTTTTTTTTTTGGGGGTGGGGGTGATTCTTCATTTAATAATTGTAAATGGCTGCACATATTAAACACAAATAGATCTGACCAGAGTGACCATATGTAAATGAACCACATGATTAGATATCCTGATTTAATGTTGTGACAGCCAACAAAATCAATGAACGAAATAAAATAGGCACTAAATTAGCATATTTGTCTATCATTTGTTCACCTACTTCGATCAGACAGTGAGTTGGGATGTTATCCAGCCCATTAGGCCGTACCACCCCTTGCTGCCTGCGAAGTTTGGATACCAAATTGAATACTAAAGACCATGCGAGTAATATAATTTCCATTCACCTCACACCATTCTACAGCATGAACACAGCACTTTTTAATGGGAAAATAAAACCCAGAGGCTCCATTCATTACAATAAGTGGTACATACTGGTAACAAACTGGGTAATTCCAACAATCAAGCTCCTCACCACTTCGTAGATATAGGACACACTAGTCTACTATATTTGTAATTCAATTCTCCACAGCCTCTTTTACCCTGATACCTTACCTGAACTTTTTGCTGAGAGAGCTGCTCAGCCTGGGAGACTATATAACATTTTAACTCCTGCATCTTAAGCAACTCTGAAGTAAATCCTGTCATAAGCAGCATCTTCAGAGCATGTACAGTGGTGAACATATGTGCGAGTGTGTTTGTGTTGCTGAGAGTTTCTTTGCGCTTTTCCATCATTAACCTTTGCTGAACCTCACGCATCAAAAGCTGCTGCTGCTGCAGATAGAAGCTGCTGTGGAATCTATAATCCTTTTAGGCAGGAAAAAATATATATGCATCAGTTAACTACCCAAGCAAGAGAGCAAAGAAAAAGGAGGAAAAAGAAAGAAAAGGAAATGACACCACACTATAACGTTCTACGCACAATGTCAAAATGCTGCAAAAAACCCAAAATATATGGCGTATTGTTTTATTTTATTATTTATTTATTTATTTGCACATACAGTATAAAATAAGACAAATACATGTACTCTCTTTTTAGAGAGAAGGGTACGAAAATGTGCAGGTGAGGTCGGAAACCCAAAAGGCTTATACAATGACCTCACCTTGACTTATGCCATTTTTCCACTACGTGGAACCGGCTCGGCTCGGCTCGGCTTGACTCGGTATTCCTGGAAACCGTTTCCATTACAGGATACTACTGACTTTACAGTACCTGGTCGTCATAGTGACGCAGCGCGTTATTTCCGTGTCGTTTGCTCAGAGGGTTGTTGAAAACTCACTTGTTGCGTGTTGTCTCGTCTGAATTTTTACGTCGGCCACCAAAGACTAGGGATGGGAATCGTTAAGAATTTTACGATTCTGATTCCATTATCGATATTGCTTATTGATCTGATTCCTTATTGATTCTCTTATCGATTCTCATTGGGTGAGGGAATAAAAGAGTACAAACGGGTGTGTTTGCATTAACTGTCTTTTATATTTCTATCTCTGCACAGTTAATATAACATATACAGTATGTAGAAATAATAAAAACAGATGACGCTGGGCCCGGTTCGGGGGGGGGGGGGGGGGGTACAGTGAAAGTGAAACTAAAGATGCTTTACTAATTCCTGTATTGCTGCATTTCTACAATGTGGAACCAGTTCGACTCGGCTCGGCTTGTCTCCCGTTGTTGTACACCTCATTTACTTTCCCTTCTTACCTTTGGAAACTTGTATTTGAGGGGGTACGACGTTTGTTGCCCACACCAGAACCAGAACTGGACCCAGCGTTCACTCTGCCGCAACATTCACAAGCGCAGCTAAGTAGCATATCAAATACGTGACATTCCTGTAAATGAATCACATGCTGTGGACGAATGTTTGAGGATATTGCAGGGATTCCACCCTTTTGAAGACATGGAAGCTTTGCAAGTGTTCCAGTGGACCTGGTGTCGTCTTTTTAGACTGTTTCTGCCTCAACGCTATGTTGGCTACGTTCTGACCAAAACAATGCAGCGTACGTGTGACATAATCGCGCATGCACAACGAAGGCAGAATCGATAAGCAGAATCGTTAAGCAGGCAGGCAAACGATTCCAAGGAATTGATCTACTAAGAACCGGTTCTCAAAAAGAACCGGTTCTCGATTCCCATCCCTACCAAAGACTGAATCTTCTCGACCGATCATGGTGTAGTTTTTGGGCTGTTATGATGTGGATTAATGTACTGCTATATTTACTGTCCACTTCCCCATCTGTTTTTTGTAAAACGGCGGGTCACAGAGAAAATTGTCTGACCAGTCAGTGGTCTGCAGTGTTATACGTCACGGTTTAGTATCGCTTGGAACCTCAGTGGAGGCGATACCAAAAAACTAGTACCGGGTACCAGGTTCCAGATCCTTTTTTGTAATGGAAACGCAAAAAGGCCGAGTCGAGTCGAGTCGAGCTGGTACCACGCAGTGGAAACGCGGCATTAGTTGTACTTTAAACAAACTAAAAGAATGTAATTTGCATACCTTCCATGAAGTAGAGGGATAAATAAAAATGACACATGGTATTATATTCAATCTGCTCCTAAGTGACATTTTTACCTGAAAATTTGGTTTCATAAAATGAAAACAATGTAACTTTGAGTACTTTCATATGAGGAAAAGGTCCTTTTTTCAGCTTTCCTTTTGGGATGTTCTTTCTCCTGCTGTTTTTTTTTTTTAAATTTTTTTTATTTTACATCTACAATGGCTACGATGTTCAACTGCTGATATGAATTGTGCTGCCTAATTATTTCTCTTTTGCTAATTACATAGTACGCTTACATTGTTCATTGTGGGTGTTTTCAAACCTGGGAGTGGGGGGAAAAAAAGAAATACTTCTCCTCTTAGCGTATGACAAATTGCCAGAAAACGAGCTAACAAAATGCAGCAATGAAACGTGCACTTGATGTTCTTCTTGTGGTCTACTCAAACAATGAACAACAGTCATTGCTGCTCATTGTGGAGAAAGAAATCACACCTGTGGATAACCCCCCCCCCCCCCCCCCCCATTTGACAAATGAAAACCACTGGTGAAGAATTAGAAGAATTGGTTGTAAGCTTGTGAGAAGATAAAGTTTCCTTTGTTTGTTCTGAGTGAATGCTATCTAATATTTTACCAGTATTTGGCTCACAGGGTGTACTCTGGTAATAATCCTACTGTTGGAGGACTACTGCAGTCACTGTTCTCTTCCTTTTCTATCTATCTGTGCATTAAGTTTTCCAAGTCCTCCTCATTACATGAAAGAACGGCAATCTCTGAGCAGCCACTCCATGCTAAAAATGTTTATGTGACAGTTTCTTTTGTGGGGAGTCAGTCATTTTAATACCGCACGTCCCTTCTCATGCAAATGACGACTAAAACAAGTTCTCCCCAGCACCATTTTGCAAAGGTACTGTCACTGAATCCAGTGCTGTCTAAAATAAGATGTTTAAAGCCGGGGTTCCCATACTTTTTCAGCTTGAGACCCAAAAGAGACATAAATCTGTTTTAATTGACTCTCCATCAAATGTCGTCTTGTTCTTCACCAGAGGTGTTTCGTTTCCTCATCTATACTTTACTGGAGTAATTATTTTTCAGCTGACTTTTTACTTCTCCTCCTTACGTTTTAAAAATAGCCTTGTTACTCCTATTTCATTCCGGCTTGTCAATGTTCAAAAAAACACAAAAAACAAAAAAAAACTATTCAGATAAATCGCGCCGTCTGGATAGAGTGAATTTGTTTGTGGTTGGATGACAAGTATAAACATATACTAGTCTGACACCCTGTTGGTTTGTACACGATCCATCACACCTGACTTTTTGCACTATTCCAATATTTATCAGCAACTAGACCTCATATCTTCCACTCCAACAAACACATGTTAAAGGTGAGGTCTGAGATCTTAGAAAAACGGTTCGAGCTAGCTACATTTTGAAAATACTCAATTCAAAAGTCCAAACCCCTTTCTTCAGACATCCCTCTGAAGCCACGCCTCCAGAGTGGTGGCACGCGCAATGCTTGTTCCCGAGGATTCACGAGCGCTGCAGCAATTCGCCGGCTGAGACTCTGCTCTGTTCCATATCCAGGTTGGGCCCCGACGCCGTCTACGGTCCTGTCCGGTCTGGTTCGGCCGAACCGTCTCCGACACTGGCTGAGGCTCCATCCCCTGCTTTGCTCCTGTACGCCTCGGGCCCCTACCCCGACTACAGCCCCGGCTGAACCTCCGGCTGGCGTATACATGCATAGGTCACTCAGTTTCCTCTAACACCCCCGCTCTTCCAGAACAGCCCCAGTTCAGACCTATGTGACTAATGTTACATTTCCTACTTGTTTATGTTAGTGACAAAACAGTTTGCAGGTGAACTTTCCATCCTAATATAACTAATATAACCAGGTTCTGGCTACGCTTCCTGTACAAGCGCTCCAGCCTTTGGGAACACGAAGAAGGGTATGCACAGAGGGGTAAGGGGGGAGGGGGGAATGACAGTTGAGTTTGATAGACATATCACCATTCAATCATTTCGAATGGTGAGCCCAGCTGAGCCCATAAATGAAAAAGAAAAAAATAAAAAGAGAACGTAGCATCACAGAACGAAAGCCAATCAGAGTGAAGTGTCACAGACCGTCAACCAATCAGAGCGCAGTGTCACAGAATGCCAGCCAATGAGAGGGCAGCATCACAGAACATCAGCATATGAGAGCATAGTGTCACAGAACGTCAGCCAATGAGAGTGCAGCGTCACAGAACGTCAGCCAATGAGAGTGCAGCGTCACAGAACGTCAACCAGTCAGAGCTTACTACTACTGTTACTACTACTACGACTGTTACTACCAGTGGCGATTTCTCATAGACTGCAAGGGAAGCCCAGCTTCCCTTAAAATTACGAAAATTAAATGGTTAAATATGTACGGTTGTGTTGACATTTTATTGACTACAAATGTGTTAGAACACGTTCATCTCAAAGATGAGTTCGTTCAGAATCAGCTTTATCACAAATCAACGGACGCAATGTTGTTCACTTCTCATCCATTCCCGTTGCGCTGTTTTCTCATTCGATCTCTGCTCAGTGCATTTGTCCGTAGACTGTGGGCGTCTCTGGGCTTCAATGGGACTGAGTGGAACAGTTTTTTTTCATTGCCTCAAAACTGGACGGTAATTGGATAAATGCCACGATGTTGTCCCGCCCCCGGACGCCAGGAGTCTCTGGGGGTGAATGGAGCTGTGGGCGGAGCTCGGTCGGGCTGGACGCCAGAATCCCTCGTGCTGATTGGAGGATCAGTCGAAAGGCTGAACCCCGTTTGATTGACAGCTATTTTGAGATCTACTCCTTCACTGACACAGTTCAGTTTAATACCGTCGCACATTCTGCTGTGAAATCAAGAGAGAAACCACTTCGAAATTACTCGTTCCTTTCTTGCACTGTAAATAAAACACACTCATTGGACTTCCTTGTTTCAATTTAACATAATTTCAGCGTTTTCTTTTTCAGTTACATAATTTAATCATTTCTTGTCTGAGTTGAATATCGTTTTGTAGAAAGTTAAATCAATCAAACTGTCGGCTAGGTCGGAGTGAAAGGAGCATCTGTTGTTTAAAAAGGCTGAAGTCTTACACCCACAACACACTGGGCCAAGGCAATCTAAGCAGCCTAGCTCTGCTGGACATTCAGAGGACACTGGTCCAGTCCCTGGAAAAGACGCCTACTGGTACGATAAGGTCACTGAGCATTTTCTTAAAAAGGAACGGAGGGCCGAATGTATGTTTAAATAACTTGACAGTTTTTTGTTTTTTTGTTTTTTTTGATGTAAGCCGACAATGAGCTTCCCCTGTCTGAAAGACGAGCAGCTGCCACTGGTTACTACTACTACTATGACTACTTCTACCACTACCAGTACTACTACTGCTGCTACTATTACTACTTGTAGAAGTACTACTACTGCAACTACTACTACTACCACTACTATTACTACTACTACTATTACTACTATTACAACTACTACTTTGACTACTTCTACTACTACTAGTACTACTACTACTGCTACTACTACTGCTACTATTACTACTAGTAGTACTACTACTACTGTGACTACTTTATTCTGTTCCCTTTAGGGGTCACCACAGCATATCATCTACTTCCATCTGACCCTGTCTGCTGTATCTTCCTCCACATCATCCACCTCCATGTCTACCTCCTCTCTTTCTTTAACCACCAGTCGCCCAATTTCCGCTGGCACCCTGTCTGTCAACCCAGGGCCTGACCAATCCACTATGGAAGTCATGTTCATAATTTGCATGAAATGTTATGCCGGATGCCCTTCCTGATGCAACCGTTTCCTTTTATCAGAGCTTGGGACTAGGGATGGGAATCGAGAACCGGTTCTTTTTTGAGAACCGGTTCCCAGTAGCTCGATTCCTTGGAATCGTTTGCCTGCCTGCTTAATGATTCTGCTTACCTATTCCACCTTTGTTGTGCATGTGCGATGACGTCACACGTACGCTGCATTGTTTTGGTCAGAACGTAGCCAACATGGCGTTGAGGCAGAAATGGTCTAAACAGACGACACCAGGTCCACTGGAACACTGTCAAAGCTTCCATGTCTTCAAAAGGGTGGAATCCCTCCAGTATCCTAAAACATTTGTCCACAGCATGTGAATCATTTACAGGAATGTCACGTATTTGATACTCTATTAGCGGCGCTTGTGAATGTAGCAGCAGAGTGAACGCCAGTTCCGGTGCGGGCAACAAACATCATAACTCCTCAAATACAAGTTTCCAAAGGTAAGAAGGGAAAGGAAATGAGGTGCACAACAACGGGAGACAAGCCGAGCCGAGTCGAAACAGTTCCACGTAGTAGAAATGCAGCAATAGAGGAATTAGTGAAGCGTCTTTAGTTTCACTTTCACTGCACCCCTCCAACCGGGCCCGGCATCATCTGGTCTTATTATTTGTACATACTGTATATGTTATATTTTCTGTGCAGAGCTGGAAATATAAAAGACAGTTGATGCAAACACACCCTTTTGCACTCTTTTATTCCCTCACCCAGTGAGAATCGATAAGGAATTGGATCGATAAGCAATATCAATAATGGAATCGGAATCGTTAAATTCTTTACGATTCCCATTCCTACTTGGGACCATCACTAGAATTAGGACCAGGGCCTTGAACTGGGACAAGTGGCTGGATTATTGACAGACAAGAATGAATATTAAATACACAGCAACGTGGTCAACACAGTAGTCCAGAGGTTTGCGCTGTCACCTGTAGGTCCTGCGTTCGTATCCAACACCAGCGTGCACTAATAGGTTAATGGCTCAATCTAATTCACCCGTAGTTGGTGATGGTATGTATGTGTCAGCCCTGTGATGACCTGGCAACGCATCCAGGGTTTACACCGCCTTCACCTGTCGGTCACTGGGATAGACTCCAACACCCCCATGACCCTGTCAAGGATTAAGCGTTTCAGAAAATGAATGAAATAAGGTGTTGTTCACATCATCAGCACTCCTTATTTGTGCAGTGTGACTGTCTCCTAGATGAGTTGGTAAATGAAGCTGATTAGTGCTTCATTAGTAAGATGCTACTACAACTTACTTACTTACTCATGAATGCTTTACCTAATTTGACTTTGGACATCCCATCCCTTTCGAATGTTAAATGAGGAGTGAGGTACTCATTACTCAGGATGTGCTTAACTTTTAATTACCTGTAATCGACTGTTACTTTTTTTTTATATATATATATAAATGAGTCGCGTTTAGTTCTGTTTTTTTTTTTGCAGAAGTATCACTTATTAAAATCTCTATTCTCGCCTCTCGACTGCCCTCCACCTACACACAGCCACACATACACACACCAGCAGAGATAATGAGCTGTGATTGGTCCACTCAGTGACTATGCACCTGCAATTAGTGTCATAGTGTTCAGCCTCCTGCCTCTCTAGAGTCCAGAAGCTAAAAAGCCTGTCAACCTCCTTCATTAGCCTGGAGAATAGGGTTTGCTTCTCACACATAGCACACAGAAACACGCACATACCAGCACACCCACACAGAGTTTAGTAAATGTCAGGGCTCTGGTCCAGGCAGACACTCGGCTGTGCTCCCGCTGACAGAGGCAGTGGGGAGATGGCCGATGGATTCACCATTGTCTCGTGTAATTAAATTGACAGAATCATGACCTCCTGAGTTCACAGAGCCGGCGTTCTGCTCTGCCTACAGTGAGACTGTAATGTTCAAAAGTCTGTATAAGAGGGAGAGGGATGATGTTCACAACGCACCAGTATAAAAAGAATAGAAAAGGGGGGAAAAAAAAAAAAACGTCTTTAAGGTTCTCAGATGAAGCCGAGCGTAAAGGAACAGAGGAGTCAAACCGCCATGTGTCTTCCTTCTGTCTTTCAGTGACTTTGAAGCTTTAAAACGGCTATAGAAGGCTTTGCATATACGACATGTTCATACTGTGCTCAGTGTGGGGGCACTCTGCTGCTTCAGGTGATTTATAAGAGAAAACTCAGCTCTACTGAAGTGTGAAGCCACTGCTGTCCTTTTTAATAATTTTTTTCTTACAGTTTTCACTCTGATATTGTATAGAGGATGTGGTTGGACTGGAGGCATAGTATTAACTCTGTCAAGAAGGTTATGTTTTGTAGTACTGTTTGTTTGTTTGTCTGTCAGTCAGCAGAATTAATGTAAAAAATAAAAATAAAAAAACATCACTGCTTATGTCTTGTATTTTTTTTTTTTTTTTTTCTCGGTCAAGTTTAATTCTTTTCAGTGTGTTTTTATTTACAAAGCCTGATAACACCAATCACAGATTTGACCCTATAGAGGGAATGCATGTACGTCCCCGCCCCTCTAAGTCAGACTGAGTGGCAAAAACAAACCGGCTCTACATGGCGGAGCACAGCAGTAACTACAGCGAGACCGGGAAAAATGTGGAATATAACATGAAATTAAAGACAACTGGACTGGACATGGATCCATACAACTACCAAACAACAAGTGGTCTACGAACATTGATATGTGGCCGGAAATCACGTATCCTGACATTTAGATGAACCTGATTTCAACGCCAGGAAAATCCCCAATGCAAAGGCTGAAAGCATACAAAAGACAAAGAGTTGTTGACATCCCCGTCATCGTTAATTAGAGGATTACAGCTGGTGAGTGCTTTCAATTGAACATACTATTGTTTTTGAGGTTTTCTGTCAGTGCAGATGTATTTTCTTGGCGGTGATTACCAAGGTAAAGGCCCAGCAGTAGTGCTCACAGTTCACTACTGATTTACTGGAGTTGAACCCTTAGTATTGACCCAAGTGAGTGGATGATCTACTGGTACTGTGGAGATTTAAGTAGAGTTAACATCAAATACTTGATACAACACAGATACAACAGCTTTGTGCTAGAGTACCCCCTATTTGGAAAATTAGGTTAGCCTCAGTTTAAGCTAGTTTACAAATTATGTAGAGCACAAGGTTCAGAATCACACAACTGAAGACAAAAACGTTTCAGTTATGAAATCTAGAACTAAATGACAGATGCTAACATTAAGAGCTTTACTAAGAAGTAACGTTAGCCAAAATAATATGTAATTTCAGGTATGATTTTATGCAAGAACACAGCATAAATTAACGTTACCTGACATGAAATGGCAACCACAAATCCAGGTTTCGTTGCCTGGATTCCAGTTATTTCTACGAATTGCAGCGATCCATCTGCTTCTTCTGTCTTTGGCTTTAGGTCGCCGCTAAAACGATAGCTCCGAGTGCTTTTTAAACCTATTTGTGCGATCAATGGCACAACAGCTCTTCCCCATTTTTTAGATTGTTCTAAAGTTTTCGCAGTATTCAAGCCAAAGCCACTACTCATCTCCCTCTTTCTGCCACTCAGTGGACGGAATCATGGTGACTTCCGCTAGCGGTGACGTCACGTGCATACCCTCTACAGGGCTTTAAGGTCTTGGACAAAAAGGACTCTGGGTTGTATTTTATTTGGAGACATAGGCCTAGGTAAATTGCCTGTATATTGTCTGATTTATTTGTTAACATCGTAACTGCAATCTGATGTACAATGTCCTATTTCGAATGCGGCCTGTAACTTGTCTCATTTCTAATTTAATTCTAAATGTTTGGAGAAAAGGCTGTGACTGTCTGGAAGAGATATCAACCCAATTCTCTGTAATAAAATCTTTTAACCAAAACCACAAAGAGTGCATCTGTAACAACAGCTTCTAAATCACAACACAGACCAATATGTAAATTCTGCAATGTAACACTTGCTGAGACGGCTTGGGCCTTGTCAAACTTTTATTAGCACTTAGGAATCATATAGAAAGTTGGTGTAACTGACGGCAGCAAAACTAGGCAGATAATTTTAGAAGTCTGCCTAAGCACTAAAACTCTTTAGAAATCTCTTCACCCCTCACCCAAACAGATTTAGTGAATATTATCTCAACAGGACTGCCATCTACAGAGTCAGCCAAAATAATGTATACACACATCAGGAAAAGAAAAACTTGCATAAATATTTAATTTGTATAAGTACTTCTATACATACGAGGGCTGTTCAATAAGTTCATGGCCTCACCCAGATATACTGGTTGTTATAATACAGGATGTTACATTCTTTCGTGATGGGATAGTGATGCTTGAACATCGATGGACCAAGTGCATTGCTGTAAATGGAGATTATGTTGAAAAATAAAATATAAATTATCAGTCTGTGTTGTTCTGTTCTGGGTGAGGCCATGAACTTATTGAACAGCCCTCGTATAGAGACCTCTTTCGAAGTTTGATCAAATTATTAAGTAATATAACAGAACGTAAGATCATTTTAAAGTGGTACTTCAAATTTGAGAATGTTGTTTAAGTCCAAAGATAATGTAGGTGTAAGTTTGGTTCAGAACCTCTTACACGGCTGACAATATCACGGATTCGTAATGAGTTTGAAACTGACTACACTGGTGGCCTTTAGACAAGAAATTGAAAATGCATGTACAGCAATCCCATTGGACACTTTGCCCAACGTTACCCAAGCAGTAGTTCGCCGTACACATAAACGTCTGGAAGCCAATGGCCACCACTTCGAGCACCTCTTGTAATTGTAGAGGCCAAAGGTCATTTGTATTAATCTCGTGATGTCTGAATAAATTTGGTATCAAAATATTTATGCAAGTTTTTCTTTTCCTGATGTGTGTATACATTTTTTGGCTGACTTTGTATTTATATACTGTATCTTTCAGAGGGTTATGGTTAGGGTTAGTTAGTTAGTTAGTTAGTTTCAGTCTCTTAATTACCAGGTACTTATCACCTAGTTAGATGTGCAAGTTAATTTTGTCAGCATATATTAAGAGTCTCAACCCCTCACAGTCTAGATCCACTCTAGTCTTAGTCTTTACTTGATCTCAGTTAAGGTGGTTTGTGTACAACAGTAGTAGGTACTTGTACTTTTGTTGGCTAACCACTAAAAACTGCACTAAAACTGGATTAGCATTTGGCTAATTGCAGAAATTATAGCAAAAACTCTGTGTTGTGCAAGTTCCTTCCAAACTGTAGTACATTACAGATTACTTGTAACTGTTATTTAAAAGTAATTCCTTACCTTACAATATGACTGTCTCAGAATTGTAATGTGTTACATGAGTTCTGTATGACTTTTTAGTTACACACAGACTTCTTGTCATAAATGGCAAACTTTTTTCAACATTTTACATGTTCAAAAAGGGGTGATGGAGCCAAAAGATCATGTGACAATCTTTGAACATACCACCATGACCCACAATCTGAATCACAATTTACTCACCTTTTATAAAATGTTACATCTGGGTGAAAAGTCAACTACAAGTTTTCATCTAGTTTTCTCTGTTATTGATTTGTATTGTTTTAATCTGACTAAAAACTTTAGCATCATTTTATAACGACAATCTTATAGCTAATATTGTCAATATCTAGATAAAGACGAGCCCATATCTGATGGACTTGTGACACAAACTCAGCTAATGTAGAGTTAATGCAGACAAAACCCAAACACTTTAGTGCAGACAGACACTAAAGTTTAACTCTAAATGTAATGTAATAACTTATTAGGCTAGTGATCAGTGCAAATAACACTAATGATACAGAACTAGGTTAGTGCTACACCTTTATGGGCAACAGTTTATTTAGAAAACTAGCTATAACGTCATGCACATAATCTCTATAAACTTTATATTTGCAAAGGTTTTAAAATCAGATTAAAAGAGGAAAATTTGTGTCCCCTAAAAAAATCACTATTACAGCAAAACTGTATGTAAAAAAACAAAGTATTTTAGTATGTAACAATGAAAGCCTGATATTTTTCCAAATATTTAAATTTTGGGTGAACTCCATCTGCTACTGGAGCAGCCAGACACACTGTCCAGGAAACCAGGGGTCAAAAGCATTAAGTCTGAATTTCTAAATTGGCTAAAATTTGCTTAGAGGTCTTATTTATGTCTTTGTGCATAAAAAATCAATCTAAGTGAATCCCCAAAGGAACTTTGTGTTGGTAAATGCAAGTTCTGCAAATTTACAGGATTTCAGTTCTGTTGCAACATGTTGATGGTCATATGAACTATGTTTTCAGCTCAAAAATGTCCAATTTCATCACAATTAATGCTATATTTTCATGTCAAAAACGGCCAAATTATATTTTAACTGAATTTACCTGAAAAACAAATATTCTATTCTTTTAGATTCCCCAGTTTTTCTTACAAGATTATATACTACATATCACATGTGTTATTTTTACAGGTTGCAATATAGAGTATTGTGCTGATCCATCCTGTCGCGAAGGGGAAATGAGGACTCAAATGCACAGTACTGAAGTGAAAAAAAATACAAGTTTATTTAACAAAAAATGAAAACCAAACAACGGAAAACCTAACAAAAGCTGAGACAGAGTCCATAAAAAAAAACGCACAAAACCTGGGTCAGAGTCCGTGGATGAATATGAATAAATGTCCGGGTTATGGAGAGGATATGGAGAAATGGACCAGCGCTGCATGGCTGCAAACCAAAGCCTTAAATAGGGCAGAGATAATTGGCTGCAGCCATGCAGCGCCAGCAGGTGAGTCATATGAATATAATCAGGAGAAACTGAGGGTCATACAGACATGTCCACAACCAAAAAGGGAGGAGCTGAGAGCCACAGATCCATGACCAAAAGGGAGGAGCTGAAAGTCAAAACGAGCGCAGATCCTGACAGGACCCCCCCCTCAAGGGACGGCATCCTGACGTCCCCAAAAATACGAAAAAAGCCCCCACGGAGACCAGGGCATCCTGGATTGTAGAGGGAATCCTGGCGAAAAGGGGCATGAAGAACCTCAGGGTGAACAGGCTGACGCACCTCCCGGTGAAACGGCGTGAAGAGCCTCCGGGCGAAGAGGGTGAAGCACCTCCCAGTGAAACGGCGTGAAGAGCCTCTGGGCGGACTGGCTGCAGAACCTCAGGGCGAAGAGGGTGAAGCACCTCCCAGTGAAACGGCGTGAAGAGCCTCTGGGCGGACTGGCTGCAGAACCTCAGGGCGAACAGGCTGAAGCACCTCCCGGTGAAGCAGCATGAAGCGCCTCCGGGAAGACTGCTGAAGCACCTCCGGGAAGACTTCCGGACCAGGACGTGGAAAACCTCCAGACCAGGACGTGAGAAACCCTCCGAAACAGGTCAGAAAAATCCCCTGGTTCGTGGATCTCCAGGGCTGTGGCAGACAGGACTCTAGCTGGATTTAGGACATTGACTGGAACTGAATATGACTGGACTAGTGACTCTAACTGAGACAAGACTGACCGGACAAAGACTGGACTACAGACATCGACTGGAATTGGACTATGGCTGGACCCATGACTCTGGCTGACTGAGACTGGACAGACAGGACTATGGACTCTGAGACTGGACAGACAGGACTATGGACTCTGAGACTGGACAGACAGGACTATGGACTCTGAGACTGGACAGACAGGACTATGGACTCTGAGACTGGACAGACAGGACTATGGACTCTGAGACTGGACAGACAGGACTATGGACTCTGAGACTGGACAGACAGGGGAACGGAGAGGGAGACACAAAGAGCGAGGCCGAGACGGGGAGACACAAAGAGCGAGGCCGAGACGGGGAGACACAAAGAGCGAGGCCGAGACGGGGAAACAGGAACGCTGCGCGGACGGAACCGGACTTCAGGAACGCTGCCGGACGGAACCGGACTTCAGGAACGCTGCCGGACGGAACCGGACTTCAGGAACGCTGCCGGACGGAACCGGACTTCAGGAACGCTGCCGGACGGAACCGGACTTCAGGAACGCTGCCGGACGGAACCGGACTTCAGGAACGGACAGGAACAGGCTTTAAAAAACGCTGCGCGAACAGACAGAAACAGATTGCAGGAACGCTGCACGGACAAACTGAATCAGGCTTCAAAAAACGCTGCGCGGCCGGAACCGGACTTCAAGGAGGGGAAACTACCAGACGGCATACTAGCCTCCAGGTAGTACTAAGGAAAAGAAAAAAAAAAAAAAAGGGAACTAGGCCAAGCTGAGAAGCACGGACAGACAGACACAGAGACACGGACAATCTACAGAATTGAACTGATGAGAACGATAAAATGGAACTGAAGAACATGAACTGCATGAAACAGGGCTAAAGGACAAACAGGGAAAAGACAACAGAATCTAGCAGAAATGAAGAACAAAAAAGGAATGACTGATTGAAAAAAAAAACAAAACAAAACACAAAAGTTTCACGACAGAGAACAAAATAGAACGAGGGAAGGGAGAAATGAAACAAAAAACACAAACAAAAAAGTTCACACATAAATTAAGAAACAGACTGAAAAATACACAGAAAGACAAATACACGGAGAAATACACACGGAGAAATACACTCAGAAAACGGCACACACGGACAGAGAGAGACAGGGAGGAACGAATAAAACAAGCAGAACAAACAAACTAACATGAACAGGCAGATCAGAGCTAATAAACTCACTCAAACCATTAGACACACGAAGGAAAAGACACAAGAGAAGAACCCGGACCCCACGAAGGCCCAGGTCCCCACAAGGAATAGGACACTGGAACACGAGGCGGAAACAGACGAGAGACAGAAACTCACCGGAAAAAACAACACGGGAGGAGAGCCCGGACTCAGCGTGGTCCGTGGCCCCACACAACATGGGAACGCCGGTAAAACAAGGCAGGAAACAAACAGGGAACAGAGTCACACTGGGAGAAAAACCGGGGTATGCACCCGACGGCTCCGGGACCTCCCGAACCAACCGGCACGGAGGAGACCGAGCCGCCGTCGCTGAGGACAAGGGTGAGGACAAAGGTAAGTCTCAGAAAAGCCGGATATAGGGCAGGGAAGCGCAGAGCGACGATATAGAGGAGAACTATGGAAAGGCGAACGAAACCAGGGATGAAAAAACTAAAAACACGGAAAAAACGAAAAAAACGGGTCCCTTCAGTACCGGCTGAGTCCAGGTATGGCTGGTCCATTCTGTCGCGAAGGGGAAATGAGGACTCAAATGCACAGTACTGAAGTGAAAAAAAATACAAGTTTATTTAACAAAAAATGAAAACCAAACAACGGAAAACCTAACAAAAGCTGAGACAGAGTCCATAAAAAAAAACGCACAAAACCTGGGTCAGAGTCCGTGGATGAATATGAATAAATGTCCGGGTTATGGAGAGGATATGGAGAAATGGACCAGCGCTGCATGGCTGCAAACCAAAGCCTTAAATAGGGCAGAGATAATTGGCTGCAGCCATGCAGCGCCAGCAGGTGAGTCATATGAATATAATCAGGAGAAACTGAGGGTCATACAGACATGTCCACAACCAAAAAGGGAGGAGCTGAGAGCCACAGATCCATGACCAAAAGGGAGGAGCTGAAAGTCAAAACGAGCGCAGATCCTGACACATCCTGCTTATGTTATGCCATATATACATTAAGAATGTCACACGTCACTTTTTAAATCAAAAGTTTTCAAATAATAAGCATTTTTATAAAGAAATAACAATTCTATATTGTTATTTACTCTTTAGTATGATGATAAACTATACAATAAATAATTCTGATCCTAGTTTTTGCACAGGGATAATTTGCAGAAACGGTGACATGGCTGCCGAGCATCAGTATGATGGGATCTGTAACAACCATGTCACATCTGTCCACTGCCACATTTTGTGTTTTTGTGTCAGCTGTTATTGTTTTAGATCCACAATACTAACATTTATGAATAAGAGGAGAATTAGCAATAGTAAGTATATGTTTATTACTAATAAAGTACTGGTACTGACCAGATCATCATGGGTAATGTCACGTCCGTCCACCAGCAAAAGTTTTCACATACACGTGCTATTCAAAATCCAATATTTCTGAAAATATAGCTTCCACTGTCAAATAATATCAGCAGTCTGTGCACAAATGTATTAGCATTATTTCAACACAGTTCTATGCATTTCTTACAACTTTTTGTTTTTGACAAAAATGGCCACTCATTTGACCCCCTAAGGAAATTTTAGCTGAGATCTACTTATACATTTTTTTTTAA